>NC_067402.1:250200932-250506111 GCF_016432865.1 Antechinus flavipes | reverse complement strand
CATTTTTAGCCTGGGACTCAAAATATCCTTTTTTTGTGTGTGTCATATAATTAGATGAATGCTTAGAGGAAAGTAGAGAAATATGGAGAGAAAGAGGGAGGATGAGGGGGATATGATGAAAGTATCTCATAGATCCAGCATTGTCAAGAACCTCAGAAGCTTTCTAGTTCATCCACCCCATTTTACAGATGAGGAGGTCCAGGGAGACAGGAAAGGTTTCCAAGGTACTGAGAAACTGAGGTAGGACCTTGGCCAATGATGATGGGATATGGAAGATGGATTCTATGAGAAAGCAGTTATGCTATGTGTCATTGCTACAAAGTATGGCAAGTGCAATACATTTTACTCTCTTTGGATAAGATCTCAATGACTTTGCTTTAGTTAAAACCCTGTTAAGCTAAATGATGAAATGAATAATAAGTGTTAGAATGAAACATTGCACCCACTGGTGTGAATACTACCCAAGCACCCCACAAATAAAAGTTAAGTATGGTGATAATGCAGATTGTCAGGGGGACTGGGGTGAGGAATAAAATAAAAAGGAAGTCTCCAATGGAGCTCTACATATTATGCAATTAACAATAGGGAGTTTTGGCATAAGGATCTCATAATTCAAACTTATTAATTGGCTGCATGTGACACTCTGTAAATGACATCCCAATAAAGGAATGTTAAGTTAAAAGTGAATAAATGTAAAAATATGCTTAGGCTAAGAGAATTAAATCAAACCAAATTTCCCAGAGGCTTTGCCCAACAAAGTAATTCAAGTTCGTTTTCTGAATTGCTAACCACGACAAAGTTTCTGATTGTTATGAATCTAAACAAGGTTGAAGTTCATACATATGTAACCAAAATAAATCTCTCAAACTGATTACCCATGGGATTCTTGAAGTTTAAAAAAAATCAGGGAAGTAGAAGATTTCATTGTGGCTGCATACATGCTATCTAATAAGGTGACCACAGGGAAAGTTTGCCACCATCAAGGATTCAAAACTAAGAAAATAGGAGATTGTGCTGGACTTTACCGATTCTGTTATTTGAGAGTTTGGGAAATTTATGGGAAATATAAGAATTAGTTCCTCATTATAGAAATCATACATTTAGTCTAGATTTGTAGATGATCAGAGAATAATAGTATATAGCATGAGACAAGTGAGAAGGAATTTGAGTAAAATGTTTTCATGCAACAAATGCTATGGGTATCTGTATATACACTCACACATATATTTTATAGACACAAACATTTCATATGGAATGAAGTCTTTTTCTGATATCTGATTGTGACATGGAAGTGAATCTAGAAAACCTAAAAAGGCTTTATTTGTTCTTGGTGACAAATGCATTTGTTTAATGAAGATCAACCTACTAAATTTGGAGGTGCCAATTATCAGATGGAAGATAGGGTGACAATTTATTATTTTTTTGGCCACAATTCTCAGACATAAAGACCCAATTAACAACCTCTTATTTGGTCTCTGTGCTTTCAATCTTTGTCCTTTTCAATGCTTCTTTCTAATATCCTGAGGCATCATCATATGTGAGATTTCCATAGTTGAAAATGACCTATGGCTTCAGTGACTCCTCAGTTGCTATAGGACAAAAAAAGTAAACTCTAGTTTTACAGAGAATGAATATAATTTATGTTTACCACATACCACAGAAGCCTAGGTCAAGGCTCTCAAAAGGTCAATTAATTTCCCTCTCACCTCACAAATAGCTACACAACTGAAGCATATCTGAGATAATTTCATTTTAACTTCAATTTTCCCAATAAATTGAAAAAAAATTAAATTTTTCTAGGTCTGATTTAATTTTACATTCTTTAGCTCTAGTTTGAGGAGAGGTAAAGAACAGCTTGTCAGATTACATTGAATAATACCTATATTTATATTTTTGAAGAGTTATTGAAAAATCCTTCATCAGTTTTTGATTCAGGCCAAAGAATTCTAATCATTAATCTTTTTCTTCCAATCCCATGGCAATCACTTGGGTGGTTTCCTCTCTGGTCTCTTCTCAATCTTTCCATCTTTACTACAAAATGTAAATTCCAATCCCTCTCTACGCCCCATGCACAAATGCATTTTCAGAATATATGCCATTGGTTGCCATTGATTATGACATAGTTGTACTCAGTTTTGGTAACTTCTTTGCCCATGTTCCTTTTCTTGCAGTGTTTTATTTTATTTTATTTTATTTTTTTGCCATAGAACAATTGCTATAAAGTCTTACAGAGAGTGATGCTTTAATTCTATAAGCAGAGATAAAAAGAATGAAGACCTCTAATAGTCTAGAAAATAATGCTAGGAATATGCACAATGTCCTTTTGTTTGCTTACAAACTTGGAGAGCATCCTCGCCAAATTCATATATTATTAATTCCTGATGTGATGTTTCATGAAATATGAAACCAGCAAAAACAAACTGTAAGTACAATACCACATATATAAAAGCCAGGTAGATGAGTCATAATATTTTCACAAGCAATATTATATACCTACAAACTTAGAGGATTTTGTTTAGACTTCTATGATTATGAACTGAAACTTTATACTAATTGTAACAGCAAACTAGGATTGGATTATCAGTTATCCAGCAAATTCAGATAACTCATCTATATAGATTGTTTATTTACCATTATTTATCATCCCTGAAATCATCACAATTATTTTCCTAAATATTTTTAAGTCCACCGTTATGCTTCTCAGAAGTACTGAGAAACTCCCTCCACAAACCCCTCTCTAACTTATAATTACAGAGAAGTTAAATGACTTGTCCAGCGTCATGATTATTATATGTCACAGACTGAATTCAAACTAATTCTGGATTCCAAAGCTAACTATCACATACAATGGTATCTCTCTTACACGTGCTAATATTTCCTCAGATGTACATATCAGCTTCATTTCAGAAGATGAAAAATAAGCCAAACTCTCTAAACTTTTCTTCTACTTCATCTGTCATGAACCAAACTCTCTTTACTACCTCAGACTTTCCTAGAATTTCAGCCATATACTCCTCTCTCCTTGTCTCAGAGAAAGATGTATTCACCTTCTTTTGTAAGATTAACACATCAATATATTTTCTTCTTCCTGCTTCTCTATGATCTTAATTCATCATTTTCTTCCTGATTTTTCTTCTTTTTTTCCCTTCTTTCCTTGCTTCTTTTTGTTTTCCTAGCTTTCCTCCTTCTTTTCTTTCCTTCCTTCCTTTAAAGATAGATACCATTTAGTGAATACCATTATTTGAATTTGCATTATGCAAGCAACAATTATGTGTAAAATATGGTAATTGATTCTAGCCTATTGGCAGCAGGCAATAAAAAAAATTAAATAAACTTTTCATCTGTTGATTGATGTGATATGAAAGCATAAGAAAGTATATTTCTGATTCAAATTTTCTATAAAATAATAGAGCAGTTATAGAAAGCATTGATGATAAAATCAAAATCTGAATATTATAATTTAAAATAAGTCTACAATGACAATAGCACACAATGCTATTATTGTCTTTTAAGATATTTTAGCAGTATAAATTAAATTATCTTATCTTTCTTTATACCTTTATATATATAGTGGTAAGTACAAAGAATTTTGTCTACATCTTAGCTAATGAATATGTTCATATTCTCACACAATGAATCAAGGATAGTAGGATTCGATGATGGCCATTGCTTATGTGATCACCATTGATATTTTTAAAAAGTGCTGTTGACTAAATTATTTTGTGACTCCTTTATCCATGGTATCATGCTAGATGTTAGTGACCTCCAAAAGAGCTTATAGTCCAATCAAGAGGGAAAAGGCACATAGAAAAAATAATTTCAACAAATGGGAGACTGAGATAAGTACACCTAGGAAGAGAAATATGAAAAATTTGAGCAAAGAGATATTATTTATTTCTAGGGCATGGTGAAGAAGTGGGATCTCTATCCTCTACTGTATATATTATGAAATATTCAGTGTCTCCTATTTTATTCATCAAAAATTCTAAGATGAAAACCGTTCCTTTCTTTAAAGTTCCTATTATTTTAACCATGATAACCAGCTTTGTTTCTTACTAATCAGAATTGGATACAGACCAGTGAATGGTTCCTTTCATCACAACTTTCACCTTTTGATTGATGAAATAATCAGTAATTCTGATTATTTAATATCTGACCATTTAATCAGTGAACATCTTAGTTCAAATAGTTAACAGCAATTCCATTTAAATATTCTCTCTAGATTCTCTTTAGACCTCAGACAGTGTCATTTTGAGGCAAATGTGATGCAAAGAGGAGTGAAGATAAGATGAATTATTGATAGTTAAACTGACTAATGTGAGTTGTATATAATGACTTGAAGGGGGGAAAGTAGAGAGATAAAGAAGCCTATGAGAAAATATTTGGTAAAATATTTTATCACTCCAGTAAGAGTTTAAAAAAAAAAAAACTACACTATAATAGGAAGTCTAATCCACTCATTTTTGTACAAAAACTCAAAGTAGAACAGCAGATATAAAAAATTGATCACATTTATTTTTAATATTAATGCATTATGTAAATTATGCAGTATAAAAGTTGAAGAGCTGATATAGAACATTTTGTGGCAAGCATTTAATAAATGTTTGTTGAATGATGTCAACCAGGGAGATTGAAAGCAAGGCAAAAAAAAAACCGTTCATTTTAGTGTAGGTTTTCTTATAATTATCATGGGATATATTATAACACATTATAATAGTCCCCCAAATCCAACATGCAAAACCTTTAAAATGAAGTAAATCAGAGGAAAAATTCGGTTATGAAGGTACCTTAGAAGTAAAATGTTTAGGGATTTTGAAGTAAGCCCCTTTCCATGACTCCATATCAGTTCCTCAAAATGACTGATAAACATTTACAAAGAATTAATTTCTCTTGCCATGATGAAGTTAAATTCATCTGCATCATCTACAATGTTATGTCTGTAGGCTCATGGTGTGGAATTGGCTTCACCTATATCATCATCTCAAATTCTTCAAAATGAATAGTTTTTTTCTTTACAAAAATTTGGGGGATTTGGAATGTGTCAACAAAGACCATGAGGATCTCAAGGAAAAGAGGCAATTCCTTTTTTTTGTTGACAGTCATTCTCCTCTCAAAATCACTTTCTGTTTTCTGATGAGGATAATCTTTTTAATGAAGAGGGATGAATATATCACTCCCCTTACAAAAGTCCTATAATGTTTTCCTACTGCATGCCAAGTCAAGTAAAAATTTTTTACTTACCCTGGCATTTAACACACTTTTGCAATTAGGTTACAAACTACTTTCCCATTTATATGTGATTTTACACAAACTTAGTCAGTGGAGTCAGTCAATAAACATTCTTAAATGTCTTATATATTAAGCACTGTGCTAAATGCTGGAGATACAAGGAAAGATAAAAGAAAATTGCCCCTCCCTTTTCCTCAGTCCCTTTTTTAAAGAGCAAATATAATGATGTGATAATATGTAAATGGCTGTCTACCAACCAGCTAGGATAAATAAGAATAAACAATTGGGAGAGGGCATTAGAATTAAGAGAAATAAGGAAAGGTTTTCTGTAGAAGGTGGGATATTGCTTGAGACTTGAAGGAATCCAGAGAGCCCAGGAGGCTGAAATAAGGAGGAAGAAGGTCCTTGGAATGGAGGACAGCCTGGAAGTTGGAAGATGGAACATCATATTTGAGGAATAAGAAGGAAGTCAGCATCACTGAACCAGACTATACAACCCTATCTACTGGCGGAAAGACTGTACAATGTAAGCACCTTTGGAGCTCAGAAGGCACAGGATTCAAGTACTGCCTTAGACATATAATGGCTATGTGAGCCCAAGCAAGTAACATAATCTCATAATAATAGTCTTGGAAACTTTCTAAGACTTTTAAGTTGAAGAAAGGTCACTGATCTGCTCTGGCAAAGGAAATTATGAATATAATGATACAATCATGTGATTTTTGATGTTTTTATTGTTAATCTTATTTTTTTCACATGCTATATCATGGACTTTAAATGGACTGCTCCCACAGGAACACCTAATGAAGTAATTTTCTTTTATTCAAAATCCATCTCAGGAAGCACAACCAGCTTCCCAATGATTCACGAATCCTAAGGATTATAGATGATCTCTTCCTCCTTGAATCTATCATGCTGAGTAAGTCCAAGTAGTGTATTTATTTTAAAATATTTTCAAATATTTCTTTTTTTGTTTTTATAATACTTTTCAATATCCCCCAAGACAATCCTGTTTACGCAAAGAGAAAATGTTAATTTTAACAAACTGTTGCAAAAAAAATTTTTTAAAGTCTGACCATGAATGCAATATGTCACAACTATAATCCATTGTTTCTTTATTGAAATCCCCTATACATTCCTCACTTCTCATTCATGTGTTCACATACAATCATTTATCAAGTAAATATAAAATATAATTATATGGAATACTATGATAACTAGGCAAGTGAGCTGTTGCACTAAATCTGGAGTTAGTAAGATATATGGTCAAATATTGCCTCAGATACTACTAGCTGTGTGGCCCTGGATGGGTCTGCCTCAGTTTCTTTATTTGTAAAATGGGATAATAATAGAATCTAACTTTCAGGATTATTGAGAGGATAAAATAAGATGATATTTATAAAGAACTTTAAAAATCTTAAAGTTGTATAATTTCTAAGTATTAAGTAAACATCATGCTAGATGCTAGCAGACAAACAAAAATTTAGTAAAATACACTCCTTGTTTTCAGCATAAACACTATTATATAAATTAATTAGGAAGTTTTAAAACAAGAAACCATGTAAGGCTTGAGGTGGGAAGACTGTCATTGACTGAAAGAGGATCGGTTTCATGGAGGGTCTCACATCTGAGTTGAGCTTTATTAAGAGAATGGGTCAGAACTCAAAGGTGGACATTTTAAGAGTAAGGGAGAGCATGGCCAAAGACAGCCATATCAGAGGCTTGATATATGCACTGCGGGTTTAGGTGGTCCATTTTGACCAAAGCAGAGTGAATTGTGGGGAATAATATGCAACAAGGATGTATAAAAGGGGAGGGCAGGGAAGGTTGGGGATATTACCTGATTGTTCAGGGTCTTGAGTTTTAACTTAACTCTGGAGGCAATAGGGAACCATAGAAAATGTTTCAGCAGAAAAATGATGGTATAACTTTAGAAAGATAATTCCAATAGTTCTATGAGGAGTGAATTAGAGGTAGAAGAGAGACACTATTATGATAATCCAGGCAGATGGTATTGAGGCCCTTAAGGTGTTAGCATCAGAAATAGAAAGCATCACAGAATCATAATTATATGACTGGAAGGGATCTCTGAGGCTGACTAGCTCAACTGTCTATTTTTATAGATTAGGAAAATGAAGCCCAGAAAGTTTAAATTACTTGCTTGAGGTCATAGCATTCATGAAAATGAAGAGTTCTGCAAACATTAAAACACCATATAAATTTAAATTACTTTTCACTTTTTTTTTTTTTGAGGGAGGGAGCTGTCAATAGGGTCTCTTAAAGGTACCTGTCCCTACAATACACCTTTACACATCTCTTTATATCACATCTTGCCTTTTGTAGTAAATTGAAGTTGGTTACATGTAGTGAAATCCATAAGCTTAAAAGTCTTGGTGAGTATATGAAGCATTGATAATGATTTTCCTGTGTTATCTTACAAAAATCACTCATTACTTTTAGGTATCCTGAGTAAAATCTCTCTTTTTACATTACAAGTTCTTCAAAGATATTCAGGGGGCCCACATTGGGGATGAACAGGGGAGAGCAAAGCAAGAAAAAAATGAGGACATTGGAAATCCACATTGTGCCAAAGCAGGAATATATCCATGGAAGACAGATAAAAAGTCATTTTTATCATAAGGAAGCTGTTCTGCTTAAAACAGGAATGATCTAATTTATACCCCTCTCACTTTACAGAAGTGGGACTACCCTGGGGGAAAATTCTAATCCAAACAACTTCTGCTAAAGTTTGAAGAAGACATTTGTCAGAAATGAAAACTGTGGGAAAAGCAAGATCCATGTCTTGAATTTTTTAATAACATATAAGAAGGGAAAAATATTGGTGGCATTAAAAAGGTTCTTGTGTCTTTTTGCAATAGGATATGAAGAAACAGGACTACATATTTTATTTCATGATAAAATACTTTTCCAAAGAATTATGCAATTAATTTTTAAAAGCCACCAAAATGTAAAGTATGCATGAATGCTAGAATCGTTATCCAAATGACGAAAATTAATTACATTTCATACAACCCACATAGTGGTTTTATTTCTGGGAAACAGAGAAGTGGAGATTGGCAGATTTCTTTGTAGAATTATCCATTAAGAGGGTATTCAGGATGAGAGCTCACAGATCATAAAGCCAGGCATGACATACACTTATGTCCTCAAATGTAATCCATGCTGTGAGTCTATCACAGCGAGTAATGCTTGCCATTAGGAAAGTACTTACATTAGGTCTCAGCCTGGCTGCCAGTTCATAATATTTCTCAGCTGCTTCATTGAGGCTAGCTTGTCTGTTAGGGAAAGAAAAAAAATAGTATTTAATTGAAAACTGAAGATAGGTTAACAGAATCCCTGTATTTGAAATGCCAACATGTGAAGTTTTTGTTTTAGAACCACAAAAACATTAATTAAAGTGACAGCCAAATATCAAACAAATAACTAGTGTCCAAATCAATAAGAACAATAAGCAAAAAAGTAATTCATTTCCAAAAATTGTCAAAACTGATCATATGTTTATTTTCTTTGATGGCCACAGACAAATGAAATGTAGTTGAATTTTTCAGGTATGGTTAAATATTCCTTGTTTTGCATTTCACAGTAGAGACTCTGGCTTGGCTATTAATCATAATGCTATTCGAAGCAATCAAGACCTAACACTGAAAAGGGATATATCTTTTATTACTAAAGTATGAGCTCCTCATTATATAGACAATTCTTATACATTCTATCAATTGATGTTCAATCTTTGGTGAAACTGTATACCCAAGTAAAGTCATTTCAAGTCATATTACTTCCAGTAAGAGAATTTCCATATAATACAGTCATGGCATTCACCCATAAGAATTCATGAGAGACTTTTACCATCATCCTGAAAAAAGCTGAATTGCTAAACTGTGAATCCATTGGATGTAGACAATAATATCAGTTACATCTGATGACTAGAGGTGATTCTGACTACATTTCTCACAACAAATTGATATCTCTGTATTTTAGTATTATCTATTAAAATTATTCTTAAACCATAAAACTAATGTTTTTGTAAGCTTAGGAGACTAGAATTTAATACTTAAAGAAGAAAGAAATTTTATAGAGAAAAGAAGATTCCACCCCCCCCCTTTTTTTTTTAAAATAAGCCAAGGTGAGTGTTCACAACCAAAGATAGATATAATAATATAATGAGTGGAATAGCAAGTGAAATGGTAGAGGTTTTGCATTTGTCACTAAGAGTACTTGAGAGGTTTCCTCGTTTAGTCATTTAAGCCATGTTTGATTTTTTCATGGCCCCTTCTGGAATTTTCTTGGCAAAGATACTATAATGGTTCGTGATTTTCTTCTCCAGCTCATTTTACAGATGAGGAAACTGAGGCAAAAAGATTAATTCACTAGCCCAGATGTATCTGAGGCCAGATTTGAAGTTGAGTATTTCTCTCTACAGGCCTGGCACTCTATCTACTGGGTTATTTAGCTGTTAATTTTACCTTGCTTATCTAGGCTTAATCATTGAATGAGTGGCTACTTCAGTCAAACTGAGACCAATGTCTTTCACTGTATCCAGAGTCAATTCCAGTCATTCTGATCTATGTCTTCCCATTGGACCCAGATGGTTTCATGATTTTGCACAGTTTTCCCTCACTTAGTACATTCCATTTACATGTCATGGCATTATCTCCCTGATGTTATAATCCTCTTCAAGAATGAAGGACAAACAACACTTAATAATACACACTCACATTTTCATTCATGGAATTGTATGATATATAAAAAATTTAAGACATCTAGTTTCTGGGTAGTTAATCATTTTATTAATCGTGTTTGCAGTATTTAATAAAAGTCATCAGTGACATTCAACAGCCTTTTCACCCACTCACAGTGTTAATATGCCCTTGGAAGAGTAGGTGTTTCTGAGGGTGGCAATCAACTCTGATTGGTTAACAAGTTATGAAAGAATAAATATTATAATGAGAAGTAGGCTTATTCCAATGAGGATCTGGGGGACCTAACTGATCACTCAGTCTTGGTCAAAGAGACTTATCTAGGGTACTCCAGACAAAAGAGACTTTTTCTCAAACCTGTCTGAGTAAAACAAGCCAGAATCTATTAATTCACCCAAACCAAAATTTCTTTACCTTTTGAACAGATGTGACTTTTCTTTGTTGTTGTTTTTTTAATATTTTTATAATATTTTTTATTCTAAATACATGCAAAGATAGTTTTCAAAATTCACCTCTGCAAAACCTTGTGTTCTAAATTTTTCTTCCTTCTGCCCTTCCTGCTCCTCAGGACAGCAAGCAATCTGATATAGGTTAAATGTGTGCAATTCTTCTAAACATATTTCCAGATTCGTTATGCTGCACAAGAAAAATCAGGCAGATCTGACTTTTTCCTCTCATTATCAGCCCTGAACTTCAAAGGCTGCCTGAATAATCTACAGGGGCTAATTTCTGAATAAGGAAGAAACATAGGGGAAAACCTTAGTTCCAATTCAATAATTGGTTATTAATATGAGAAAGAAATTACAATTGCTCTAAATTGAAAAATGCACACGAATGCCAACAAAGCATCTGTCATTGTATAACACTGAGAAAGAAAGGAGAGAAAGAGAGAGATGAGGGAGGGAAGGAGGCAGACAGGAAGGAAAGAAGAAGGGAGGGAAAGAGGGAGAAAGGAAGAGAAAAAAAGGAGAGAGAGGAAGGGAGAAAAAAAGAGGACGAAAGAGAAAGAAAGGAAGGAAAAGAAAAAGAAAGAGAAACGATAGATGATAGATTGACAGAAAGGATTAGATCACTTATTAATCATCACATGTTGATACTGTACTAACTGCTGGAGATACAAATATGAGCAAAAAAAACCCCAACCTAAAATAATTGATACTCTCAAGGATCTTATATTCTAAAGGGTTTGGGGGTTGAAAGAGAGGTAACTCTTTTTTTATTATTAATTTTTTTTTCAAAACATAATTTTCAGCATTCACCCTTGCAAAATCTTGTGTTCCAAATTCTTTTCTCTCTCTTCCCTCCACCCCCTTCTTTAGGAGAGGCAGCTCTTAAAGCAGAGTCAGAAAGGTGGGTACTAAAGTTACCCAGGTAGGGTAAGGTGAAAGTTCACCTATCAGAGCCAAGATAATAGGAACCAGGGCCTAAGATTCCAGTAGGAGTAGGATAAAGATGATGGATGAAAAGCAGGCAGCATGAAGAGGAGGAAAACAAGAATATATATAGATTCATCAATTCTCAGAGTTGCAAGAGACCTTGGATTAGAGATTATTGAAAGTTATGCTGGGAGTAGCTAAGTGGTACAGCGGATCCAACAGGAGCCCTGGAGTCAGTAGTGCCTGAGTTCAAATATGATCTTAGACATTTATTAGTTGGAGTGATTCTAGATGAATCAGTTAACCCCACTTGCAAAAAAAAAAAAAAAAAAAAAAGAATGGTTATTCTGACTCAGTGACCAACTATTCCCAGTCCTGCTTATCAATCACGGTTGGGGAAGGCTCTGTTAAGAGAAACATCACCTAAATTTCAGCTTTTGTATATTTGTTATCCCTTATGTACCCATTACTTATTAGTCTGTACAAAATGGCAACTGGTTAGGGAAATTAGACACAATGTCTACTTTTTTAGACATTCCCTTTTGTTGACATGAATCCATCTGAATTGTCTTTATTGCATTATGAAATTCCTTTACCAATCTTTAATGATCAGCCTGTCAACATGTTGCTACTTCGACATACTTTTAATAAACTCCTTTTAATTCTATTTTTTCTTGAATTTTGCCTCATTAATCAGAGCAAAACCTTGAACAAAAAAATTTTCCTTCTAACAAGGTCATAAAATTCCACCTCTCTTAGCCTTTTGGAGCTCCTTTTATAAAATGCTGACAGCCTGTCATATATGTCTGCTTGAACACTACCAGAAAGAAGGAAATGACTACTTCATGAGGCAATATACTGCCTTTCTAGACAAGCCTAATTATTAGAAACTTCTCCTTGATAGTGAGCCAAATATCCAATTATTCCACCCCCTTCTTCTTCCAACTGGTCTAAATTCTCCCCTCTGGAACCACATGGCAGTTTTTCAAATATTCGAAAGATTGCTTTCAAGTATCCCTTTAGTCATTTTTTCTCCAAGCTAAATAAATTTAGTTCCTCTGAGTATTCTTCACAGGATGCCTCCATCACCTTCTTGGTTGTGCTTCCTCTTATGTACAAATCAGTTATTTCACAGTGTTCTTCTTAACTTATGGTTCCTAAGTGAATACCATACTCCAGGCATCTACTCAGCACAGAGTACCATGGGACTATTATATTCTTTATTCTGGATTCTGTAATTCTATAAAAGATATTGAAATTCATGCCCTAGGTGACCCCATTATTTCCTGACTGGGTTGTTTTTGGGGTACTACACGTAATAATCAATCAGTTGGTTAAGAGGAGTCAGCTAGTCTGAGCATTCACTTTGATCCCATTCTTTGGTCTTTTCTATTACCAACAACATATAGCAACCTATCCCTGTGATGTTTCAATAAGGGAGGAACTGAGACATAATGGTCTATCCCTTTTTGTAGACTGGACCTATTAGGATAGTCTTGCTTCATCTCTAAAAAAACACCTGGAGGTTGGAAATCCCTGGATTCCCTAGTGCATTCTCACTCTGCATTTAATCCTTGACTTTTTTTTTCTTTTAATAAATTCCTTTTCGTTCTTTCTTCTTCAGTTTTGCCCATTTTATTTGAATATATGATTTTCCTTTTGTCAAAGATTGACAATCAAGTAGCTTTTTGTTTTAGTTTGATTTTTATAGAAAGCTGCCTCATAATTGGTGACTCGTGAATTTTGCAAAATAGACTGTAACAAGTTCATATTTAACAGGGATAAAAGTAAAATTCTACATGTAGACTGTCAAAATTACCTGAACAAAAATAAAATGGAAGAGTCATGACTAGAAAACTGTTTTAATGGGGGAGGAGGGGAAATCTGAAAATGTTTAATGACTGCAGTGTCTATATAATATCAAATAGCATATATATGGCATTTAATGGTCTATAAACATATTTCATGTGTTACATGTGTTAACACTCATTTTATCCTTACAACCTGTGAAATAAGAAGATTTTGGAGATGAGGAAACAGAGGCACAAATAAGTTAAGTGACTTGCTTGGAATCATACAGCTAGTAAGCATCAGAAACGGGATTCAAATTCAGATCCTCCTATCTCCAAGTTTAACTGCCTACGTGTAAAAAGCTGCCTGGGTATAAAAAGTATGACTTGGAATCCAAAAAAACAAATGAGCCCTCTGACCCCATGAAGAGAATAATAGTGTACAAAATGAGAGCATGATCCTGTAGTACTCTTTCTTAATCATAAGTATTATTATGGGTATCATATTGTTGAAAGTGCATTAAAAAGCAAGGTAAGACTCTTCTGGGGATGAGCAGTAAGGATGCAGGAGGGACTAGGAACTAGAGTCTTTGGTGATTGTCTACAAAAAAGTATGTGCTACCCATTTATATTATGTGTATGTCTGGGTTCAGACATGAATAGGTATTTCTAGACTCTCATCTTTCCCCATGAAAGAATTTGATTCCTACCTGGATGGAGGTTGGAATACAGAATACAAGCTTGACCACGATGTTCAGCAGATGGAGTATTTGACTTGTAGTCGGGAAGACCTGAATTCAAATTCAGCCTCAGAAACTAACTTCCTAGCTGCATGATCTTGTACAAGTCACTTAATCTTTTTTTTTTTTTTTTTTGCTACTGGAGAAGAAAATGGCAAACAACTCCAATTCCTCTGCAAAGAAAAATCCATGGACAGAGAAATTGGAAGAAGTGGACTTGATTGGAACAAATGAACATGGCATGTTTGTACATAGCCATTTACAAGTTTTCTCCCTCATTAGATTGGGCCTTTGGTGAGCAAAAACTGTTCCTTTGCCTGTGTATCTCCAGCATATAATAAAGTGCCTATCATATAACAAAAGACTAATATTTGTTTTTTAATTGACTGATTGAAGGACTTGGAAATTTTATCTTGTAGAAAAGGCTATTTGGGAAAACATGATAGCTGCCTTCATGAAACCACAAGGCTATTAAGAGAATATTAAGCAACAAGCATTCATTAAGCAGTACCACAACTAGGTACAGTACTAAGGCATGGGAATAAAAAGAAATCTACCAGTCCCTAACCGCAGAGTATTCATGTTCTAAGGAGGAAGAGGGCAGATAGAAAGCATGCAAACAAAATTTGGGGATTATAAAGAGCAGATAAAAAGGAAGCAGCTAGATTTTATTTGACCTGAGGGAGAAGACTAGAAAAGATGGCTAGACGTAATAGAGAGGCTTATTTTAGCTCATACAAAGACCTGCTTCCTAACACAGAGGTCTTTTTGGATCTTGTATTTATCATTCAACATGCTAGTTATCCTTCCCTCCAAATTGCAAGTTTCATAATCACATTATGCCTCAATCTTCTACCTAAATCACTGATAAAAATGAACAAATCAAGGATAGGGGTAAAATCTTATCACATGTTAGTGAAGATAACCCTTCTCATGACTATCATCCCTTTACTCAATTCTCTTCAGCTGCTGCTTTCATTTATTTATTTATAATACACATTGCTTTATGAATCACTTTGGGAGAGAAAAATCAGAACAAAAGGGAAAAATCATAGAGAGGAAAAAATAGAAAAAAGAGGTGAATATAGCATGTGTTGATTTATATTCAATCTCCATAATTCTTTTTCTGGATGCAGATGGCATTTTCTATCCAAAGTCTAATGAGATTGCCTTGGATCATTGAACCAGTGAGAAGAACCAAGTATTTCATAGTTAATCATCTCACATTATTGCTGTTATTGTGTAAAATGTATTCCTAGTTCTGCTTCTTTCGCTCAGCATCAGGTCAGAAATTTTTCCAAGCTTTTCTAAAATCAGCTTACTCTCCATTTTTTATAGATTAATAATATTCTATTACCTTCGTATACCACAACTTATTCAGCCATTCCCCAACTGATGGGCTTTTATACATTTTCCAATTCTTTTCACCCACTGTTTTCAACCAGTTATCAATCCACCTAATATTGTCCAGCCTCTACTTCCTCATCTTGACATTCTAAAAGACATTATAAAAGATCATGTTACATATGTACTCCAGTCCTAGCATTTCTCTTTAAAGATAATTAAGGAAGAGGTTGTACATCTGTTATAAGTTCACTGACTTTAATTTGGAGTTTGGCAAGAACCAACTGAATAGAACAGATGCGCCCACATGTAACCAACTTTTTCTCTTCCCATGACTCCAGAAGCAAATTTAATGGAGCCATCAGCAAGGACTGAGGTTATTATTCAGGGAGTTTTTATGAACTAAGAGATGTGGCCTGGTGAATTGAATAGAGAAACCCAGATCTCTGAGCATGCAGAAGGATCATATCAAGGACAGCTGGAAACAAGAGGCTAGTGGGCCATGTAATCTATCCAGGTGTAGAAGGCAGTAATGGGTGAGGTTTCAGGGGACTGGGAACAGATCCCTAAATATAATCTCTAATGGCTGCATGCATTCTGGAGATTGGATCAAAAGTTTCTTTTCATAAGCAAATTAGACTTGAGTGAGGATTAATGGAAAAAATGTTTTCTGATTTATTCCTCTAACACTTGTTCTTTATGTCTGTCCTACAGCCAGCTCTGTTCCATAGCTCAATCAGCTAGTCTGTGAAATTCTGAAAGTGAGTTTGGCTCATTCTTTGAGAGTCTACTCTAGGAATGGAAAATGTAAAGACTTTATTACAGTATCAGGAGTGACAGGACTTTGGGAAATGATCCCCAGTCAGTCAATCATCAGCATTTTTTGAGCTTCCAATTTGCTCAGAGGTTTTTAGGAATCTCAGAGCTCAACTCACCATGAGTCACAAAAGAAAATGACAATATAATCCCTACTCATTAGGAATTTACAATCCAATGAGAGAGCAGAACAATCATAAACAAGAAAACAATAAATATTTGTTTGACACTAAATTCATAGTATGTAAGTGAGTCTCTGGAGTGTAAATAGGATCATGGATAAATTTCCAATTGGAAAAGATTTCAAAAGCCACTGAATGTAACCTTGTCATTTTACAGATAAGGAACTTGAAGCAATTACACAAGGTGAAATTGTTGGGATGGAGTTTTAGCTCTAGCTGGGACATATTTTCTCTTATGAGACAATTTTTGAATGCTATCATAAATTTTAGGAAATATAATTTATCAGATGCCAAAGATGAAAAAGAACATAATGTAAGTATTAAATCAATCCTTCTTTCCTTCCTTGCTTCCTTCCTTCTTTGCATCTTTCTTTGCTCCCCTCTCTCTGTCTCTGTTTCTCAATCTCTGTTTGTCTGTCTCTACATTCCTCTTCTCTATCAGTAAGGGATTTGCAGATAAGAAAACTTCTAACAATAAAGAGTGGTACCTGTTCTACCAGGTAAAGAATTGCTCTGAAAAATGATAGGTTAAGTGACTTGTCTAAGATCACACAGGTACTCTATCAGAGGCAAGACCTGAATCACCAAAAGTATATCTACTCTGCTCCAATGCCACTCTGGTAAGAATTTTTAACCAACTAAAATTAAATGATATAATTCAGATAAACCAACAAATATTCAAACCTTAACATTTTATAATAATAACATTAAAATTGGTGGTTAAAATATCTTACTGAGTATTATCAATACTTTGATTTCATTGACCACCAAGGTCAATCAGCAACTTCTCTGTAATTAATAATTTTGAAATTAAATGAGCCTGGAGGCTTCATAAGGTTACATAGACAACTATCTCAGAGGCAGGATTTTAACCCTAATCTTCACACCTACATTGCTTCTCATTCTCTGTGTTACTAGTGCTAAAAATGTCCCATGATCCCTCATTGTGTTTAAAAATATGTGTCACTGAGATTGTCACAATCAGTTTGTTCTAAATTGTTGGTTTAACTATGAGAAATACTCTGAAGTTGCACCATTTATAAGCAAGCCAAACAATGCTTTCTTGCTGAATTTTGTGCCCTAGGAAAAACTAGCTTTTACTAATTTACTGGCTGAAAGTATATATTATGACCACTCATTGTCATATTGATTCAACTTGAACTGAGTGCATAACATATTCTTTTAATAAACCTCTGGATTAATCATTTTGATTTTTAGGCAAAACCACCTGCCATAATTTAGAGGCTGAAAGAAATTAAGCGTGGAAACCTAAATCAGAAAGTGGACAATAATTTTGTTAATGATAAGATACAGGCAAGTTCTGAAATCTGCTACAAAGTAGGCAATGCCAAAGTACTCAGTAGATTATTTTAGAGCTCAGAGGCCATCTGGTCGAATCCCCTCATTTCACAGTTGGGAAAGCAGAAGGCCTGAGAAATAAAGTAAATTGAGCAAAGTCACAAAGGTAGCTTGTAGAAGCTACAGAATTGGAACCCTGATTATGCTGATTTCAAATTCAAAGTACCAGTCTAACTCTGGCAACTTTACTATGGAGATAGATAGTAATGCCTTAAACTCAATTAGAATATCTGCATCTATATATCTCTATTTATATCTATATACATATACATATATGTACGTACATATGTATATGTGTATATATACATATATGTATGTATATATGTGTATATATATATATCAGAATTATTGATTCTGAGGATAAAAGAAAAAATTAAATAGGGAAATTGTGGTAATTTAAGTGTTTTAGTTCTCTTTCTGAGCAGTAATATATTTTAAAAGTAAACCTTTAAAACTTATATGCATATTTGGAAAAAGAAATGTCTGAGAATATATGCATATGTGTGTATATATGACACAGCATAGTAAAATAGAGAGCTAGAACCACAATCAAAAAGAGCTGGGTTGAAATTCTATCTCTGACCAATAATGCTGTATAGCACTGGAAAAATCAATTAAGATTGCCTCCAGAGCCTTCAAGAAATCGCTAGATATTGTAATTTTCAAAGTATGTACAAATCTGAATTGATAAAAGGAATTTCCTTATTGGAATGACCTAATATCAATGACAGAGGAAAGGAATATATATATATCTATGTAAATTGATCTACTATGTGCTAAGTATTATTAGATTTTCATCACCACTCTTTGAACAAAGGTGCCATTGTTATCTCCCTTTTACAGATGAGACAACAGAGACAGGATGATGTTAAGTGACATAAGGGTTAAACAACTTATAAGTATCTGAGGCTGGAATTGAAGTCAGGATTTCATAATTCCAGGACTACTCCTTTATCCACTAAGATAGCAATAAAATCAATACCAGTCCTCTTCAAAAAGATATGTAGATGTAAGCAGAATCAGGAGAATTTTGTACATAGTAATAGCAAGATGATTTGATGATCAACTGTGATGGCATGGCTCTTCTCAACAATTTAGTAATCCAAGACAATTCCAATAGACGCAGAATGGAAAATATTCCTATATCCAGTGAGAGAATTATGGAAACTAAATATGGATCAAAAAATATGTTCACCTTTCTGTTTGTTTATTTGCTTTTTCTTCCTCATTTTTTTCCCCTTTTTGGTCTGATTTTTCTTGCACAGCATGTCAAATATGGAATTAAAAAAAAGATATATAGATATATGTATTTATGTGTTCATGAATTTGTAGGCCTTTCAATTTATATACATATGTATTTGATGCTAATATGCACATATATGTGTGTCATATGTGATTATTCTTTGCTTGAGATAAAGGTAGAATTTTTAGATGAGTATAGATGTACTTATTTTATATTCAGATGTGAACACACGCATTTTATCATGCTAAAATGGAAGAAGTATTAATGTTTTACTTCCATTCCCAAAGAATTTGTTCCCATGTGCTGTTAAGTCTAGATCTTTCTACATTTTCTGGAAATGCTACGGTGGTGTATTTATAACTCTGAAATATGAGAGTCGTGCTTCATATATATTTACTCCATATATGTAGCATTCAATCCACTAGTACTCTTCACACCTCAAAAGAGAGTGTAAATGGACAGCCAAATTGTATTCTACAGAAACGTCTCTTGTTCTTACTGGATATCTGCCATCTTGAGATTATTATTATTTTTTAATTCTATCTTTGAATTCTTTCATGAAGGCATATGAAAGGAACTTTGTAAAAACCTAATATTCCACTCAGAGCCTGGAGCCTTTGTGCAATTAGTCATATGAACTATGAATTTGTGATTAATACATATGCTCTATTTACCAGTCAACTGGCCTGCAACACTGTATCACTCAATCAAAGTAGCACATCTAGTTTCTTTTAAATGATAGAAAGCAATTAGCGCCTGATCAACTCATTTTATCTTCTGGATGGTCCAACCAAATAGATACTATTTAAGTTATGAAGCTTATAGGAAGATAAATGATGGAAAAGGAAGGATCCTTCTAATGGAAACCAAAATTAGGATTTTTATATACATTTTAAAAGGCTATCTTCCTTCAGACAGAGAAGGAATCACATAATCATGTCTGTATAGGATCATAAAACTAAAAGTTGAAAGGGATCTCAGGGATCATGTAGTCAAACCCTGCATGTTACAGATAAGGAAATTGAGTCTCAGAGAAAGAAAGTGACATGTCCATTATCGGACAAATACATTTCAGCTTCAGGATTCATATTTAGCTCCTTTGATTGTAGAGCCAACACTCTTTTCATTACATCACATTGCTTTATGATATGTTTCCAACATAAGGAATGAATTTTGACACTAAAGAAAATGTAGGCTTCCCTCCAAATTTCAGTGAAGTCAAAGTCATGAAGGTTGGTAAATACCCCTGTCTATGAGGCAGTGAATGATGAAAATCTCAAACACAGACAGAAAAAGGGTCCTTTGGATGCCAGTAAGTGATCTTCTTCATATGGAGTACTGAGAAAGTGACAATATATTTTAGAACCTCTCACAATCATTTTCAAGAGGCAAGATGAGAAATGAGATGCCAGAAACCAGCAAGATGCTGTAGTGACAACTATAGTAATCCTCAGGGCCTCTCTGTGTTATCTTCAGGTAGGAGAGAGATTCTGGGCCACATCCCTTAGGTAATGAACAATATTTATCTTGACATCTCTTATCATAAAGTGCTTTTGGATCTATTATTCCAGGTACTGTATCTATGAGGGATGGGGAGTTTGAATTCTAGTGAAACATAATCTGTTATATAATCTTTTTTATTTTGTCAACTAAGAAGGATGGGAGCAAGTCACATCCCTAAAAAATGTGACAGACAAGAACCATTTGTAATATGCTAAAGTACAGAAGTACTTGATATATATTGTAGCCAACTAAGTCAATAAGAAGAATAAGAAGATAGCTAGAGAAGGTACTGGGCACTTAAGTGGCACAATGGATAGATTATTAGGCTTGCACTCAGGAAAAACTGAGTTCAAATTAGGCCCCAGGCACTTACTAACTGTGATCCTGGTCAAGTCACTTTACCATTTGTCTCAGTTTCCTCATCTGTAAAATGAGCTGGAGAAGGAAATGACAAACCACTCCAATATCCTTACCAAGAAAACCCTGAGTGCAATTACAAAGAGTAAAAAGGGGCTAAAGCCACTGAAAAACAGCAAAAGGGAAGGTACAGCATAGGATGTCCTAGTATCCTAGCTAAAAGAGATTCTCTCTATTTGATAGCTCACAGAAATTCAGAGTTAAAGGGCAAGAATTAGAAGAGATCTCACAGACCATCTAATCTATTCCCTCCCCTTTATTTTATAGATGAGGAAACAGAATCCTGGAGAAGTTAAATGACTTTATCCAAGGTCACAAAAACAGTAAATAGCCCAATCAGGCTTCAAAATCTAGATCTTCTAAATCTAATCTAACTTCATTCCCTTTTCCACTATGCCAAAAGTTTGTAAAGTGTGGTTTGGTGAATCCCTAGGAATCTCTCTGAGGTCTCTTTAAGACCTTTTTAGAAGGTCTCAAAGGTATTGAGATTTTATATATTCATTATTTATTTAATTTCTAATATATTTATATTATTTATTGAGACTGTGTATAAGGAATTTTAACTTTCAATACAATAAATATCAATGGAAATATTTAGTTCTAGAGCCAAAGAACTTGGACTCAAATCTCACTATGATAAGTTTTTGCTGGTTTAATCTTGGGGCAAATCATTTCATCTAAATAAGCCTCAGTTTCCTCATATGGAAAATTAGGGGGTCAAACTAGTTGTCCTCTGAGGTCTTTTCTGGCTCTAGATCTCTGACCATAGGATCCTCTGGCTCTAGCTCTCCTACAAATGATACAAATGATAAAGAATGAGCAATGCTAGGCTCAATATCAATCCTGAAGGGGCCCATTAGTCCTGTAGCCATGAGATCCAAGTTAATCAAATTAAACAAAGCTATCTAACCAGTAATAGCAGAACTAGCTACTATTACACAGTTAAGAAAATTTTATTTTGGGTTTACTAATGAAGAGAAAATTTGAGGGCATAGAGCTACTGAAGGATAGAAAAAGAAGATGCTAATAAGGAAATACTAAAATGGAGAAATGAAGAAAGAGGTGACTGCTTTGAGTCTCTAGGCTTCCTCACAAGGAAGGCTCAAATATCAACAGCTTTGCCAAACTCAGCCCACCAACTAGAGACAACCAGAACAAAAGTAGTATCAGATTGGGCAAAATAGTATCTACATGTACAATTTTATTTATAAGAGCTTTGAGAGGAGATAGGGGGACAAAGATACAGAGATCAGAGGGTTGGCCTTCAATTGGGGAATGGCTGAATAAATTATGGTATATGAATTCATATCAGTTTCATTGTACAGTAATGATGAAAAGAACAGTTTCAGAGAAGCCTCAAAAAAGGTGTGTATTTAAGGAGAGATAAATGAGTAGGACCAGTGCAATTTATACTCTAACAAAAAAACATTACAACACAGAACATCTTTTTAAAAATTTATGAACTCTTATTAATTCAACAATTAACCATAATTTTTGAGTACTTATGACAAAGAATACCACTTACTTCTTGACCAAAAAATGGCAGTAAGGTAGGGTGTGATTAGGTTAAATATACAGAAAGAAATTTGTTTTCTTGATTATGCATATTTGTTACAAAAATATTCATTTTTTTTCTGTTTAAAATTTTTCATAAGAGTAAGAAGGAGGAGGAAGAGTAAAAAAAAGCTTGTTAGATTGATATAGAAAAATAGATAGAAATTTTAAATTAAAATACCACAAATATAACTTAATGGAAAAAAAATAGACAAGAAAAAGAAAGCACCTAAGGATAAGACCTAGCAGAAGAGAAGGAATCAGGAACTAATAGAGATAAAGTATGGTGTCCATTATTTTCAGGAAAAGCCAACATTCTTGAAACTATTATAAGAAGCATTTCTTCTTGGAATTGAAAGAAAAATGACAGATAGACTAAGGAGAGTTGAAGGAAGCATATATTTTTAGGCATGGCCATTGTGTTGATTTCTTTTACTTGCCTACACTTATTCCTTTCAAAATGGTATCAATAAAACCATGAAAAATACACTGTGGAAACCAAAAGGAGCTCACATGGGAACAAAAACAATCTAATCAATTTTTGTTATGATCGTATTACATTTAATATGCACTTTAAAACACAAACTCTACCTAAATTTACTTCTTCCATTCATGCAATTGTCTTTTTTGTTAATTTTTATATACTGAAATGTTTGTTGATGATTGTTAAGTTCATAATGGAAAAGAAAATTAAAACAATTAATATGATCATAAGCTTACCAATTTCCCCCAATTTTGTTATTGAATATTTCACCCCTATCCTTTCGCTCTCCCTGTATAATTCCCTATAGTTCACAGTAGTGAAACTATCTTTGAAAATTTTTAAGAAAATGAGTTTTGTATGACTTCATTGCATAATTGGTATCAAATTTCTCGCCTTTTCAAGGACAGGAGAAGTATGGGAAAGAGAAATTTGGAACTCCAAATTTTTTTTTAAAATGTTAAATTTTTAAATTTTATTGGGAAATATTTATCAAAATAAGTAAAAAATATTTTTAAAAAGAAAGAAAATCTCTAAGAAAGACAGTATGATGTTTCTTCTTTTTTTTTTGCTAAGGCAATTGGGGTTAAGTGACTTGTCTAGAGTCACATAGCTAGGAAGAGTGAAGTGTTTTAGGTCACATTTGAACTCAGATACTCCTGAGTTCAGGGTTGGTACTCTAACCCTAAATGCCACCTAGCTGGTCCCAACAGCATGATATTTCTTATTGGTTGTTCTCCTTCATCCTCAAAGAGAACCAAAATGACATCTCTATGTCAGAGTCGAGTTACTGCATGTCTGACTATAGCTGATCAGACCATTATACAAGCTTAGAATGCTCTGCCACAGGTTAGACACAAACAGTTCATGTGAACATTTGGGGTAGCTTCTCTACATCTGTGCAATTTGTGTTTCCTTTGAGCTAATTCACTTCTGCTTTGGTCAGAAAACACACCATGCTGGGTGGTCCTGTGCCAGTGACTCCCATGTCATAAAATTGATTCCAAAATTCTTAAGAGATACTAGGGAGGAGGGAAAGAAGAAAATTAAAGTGGCAAAATTTTCTTCCCTAGCTTGAGCTGGATTGCTATGGGCCTAGGAAAGAAAGAGAATTCAATGATAAATAAAACTTGGGTTAGGCATTCCTTGAGCTATCTCTCTAGTAGGTGAGATGAATCAAGTAGTATTAGGCCTAATGTGAAGGAGCAGCTATAAAAAAGACCCAAACAAAGCTACAGAATATCATGTGAGATATATTCTTTCTAGCTCAGAAGGAGAAAGTGGCATATATCATGGATCTCAAAGAAAGGTATATTTTAATATGTAGTGTTAAGTGAAAAGCATTCCATAAAAAAGAAACAGTTTGAATAAAAGAATGAAACAAGGGGGCAACTAGGTAGTGCAGTAGACAGAGCACCAGCCCTGAAGTCAGGAGCACCTGAGTTCAAGTCTGGCCTCAGACACTTAACACTTCCTAGCTGTGTGACCCTGGGCAAGTCACTTAACCCCAATTGCCTCAGCAAAAAAAAAAAAAAAAAAAAAAAAAAAAATATGAAACAAGAAGTGGAACGTTCAGCAAAGTAGTAAATACTTTATTATTATTTTTTTTTTTAACAGAAAGTGAAATCCAGAGCATGAAGAAAGATAATTAGAAGTTAAGAAGTGGAAGGCTGGAGGGAAGTGACACAATGAGAATGTTATCCCTCTTCCTCCCTCTTTCTCCCCCATGCCAAAAAAAAAAAAAAAAGGAAGAAAGAAAGAAAAGAAAAAAAAATGAGTCTAATATTTGTTCATTGGATAGATGAGAGATTGGGGCTAAAAACTAAGAATTTTTTGGAGTCAATTCTGTTTAAAGATAAAACTTACAAGTAAGGCACTTTGACATGATCATAAAGAAAAAGTTTAGAGAGGAAGGTAAGGAAATAGGAAGACCATTTCATTATCACCAAGGTAAGAATAATGAAGATCTTAACTAGACTGAAAGGCTATAACAATGGAAAGGATGGGATAAATGTGAGAGAGAGTGGACAGGTAGAATCAATAAAACTTTAGGGACAGGGCAAGGATAAGAGAGGCTTAGGAATTTTCAATCTCTAAGAGTATGAAAGAAGTCAATTCCATTTCATAATCATTTATTCATTATTTATTAAGAGCTAGTCAATGTTCTGGCAATTATTAACAATTAATAAAAAAAAAAAAGGCAAAAATGAATCGATCTTTGCCCTCAAAAAGGTTTTATTCTGCAGGGGGCAAACAGCATGTTCACAAATGCACACAAAATTCATAAATACAAAGAAATTTGGAGTTCTAATAAGCCACTAACAGTTTGAGAAATCAAAAAAGATTTTTTAAATCTGTTCTTTGAAGGAAGCTAACAAGTCTACAAAGTAGAGAACATTTTAAATACAGGATAGTGATGGCCCATGCAGAAGCAAAAAGGCAGAAGATGTAATTGTGGATGCCAGAAAGAGTACATAGGAAAGTTAGGCTAGAATGTCAATGATGTTAAGACAAGTAATGTCTGAACATTCTAGAAAGAGAGATTGGAACTAGAATCTAGATTGTAATTATTAGACTGTGAAAGGATTTAATAGCTGGGCAGAGGAGTTTTCATTTTATTGCAAAAGAAATAAGGATTCACTGAAACTTATTAAGCAAGAAGGTGACCTTTAGGCAAGTTTTTAAGGGAAAATGATTATTTTAATGAAAACACTGAATTTGAGGTGTCAATGAAACATGCCAGATAGGAAAATCCAGAAGACAATTGGGAACATGAGTTTGGAACTTGAAAGAAAAAGACCAATGCTGAAAATAAGTC
Source organism: Antechinus flavipes (assembly GCF_016432865.1). Taxonomy (NCBI): domain Eukaryota; kingdom Metazoa; phylum Chordata; class Mammalia; order Dasyuromorphia; family Dasyuridae; genus Antechinus; species Antechinus flavipes. Next base: position 250,480,541 of record NC_067402.1, on the reverse strand, counting down.
ATTATATATAAAAATAACAGTTAAAACAGTGAGAACAAATAAGATCATTAAGGAAAGCATTATAAAGAGGAAGACAAGGCGAAAGAGAGAGAATCAAACTATGGACGCACCAGAGTTTATGTCCTGTTCCAAGAGTTAGAACCCTAAGAACTGGCAAAGCTTGAAATCCACTGAAATTGTACATTAGCCTTCCTTCAACATGGGAATGCTATATGCAATTAAGGATTTTATCCATCAGCAGCATAGAAATGAAAAATTACTCTATTCTCTTACCTAGATGGTAATAATATCCACATTACCTGATGATGCTCTGATAGATAGAAAATTTAGAAAAGAAAAAGGTTAGTAGAATCATTCCATTATTAGAGCCATCAAGCTTTAAAGAAGCCTGGCAACTTATAATCTGTTCAAGGACAGCCAGTCTTATGAGAATGACCTTCTTGAAAGGTCACAAATGGGTCAAATTTCATGTTAATTGATGAGAAAGGAGGAACAACAATAAAGTCCTATAAAATATAATGTTTTGCCTCTGGGTTTCAAACAACATTTGCTATAAAACAATTTTGCCACCAAAGTATAGGAAAAAAGGATAGATAACAGCAAAACGACTAAGGATTGTGGAGAAGGAGCTAGTCAGCATGGACATAATCAGAGGAAATGGGAAGGATATGACTATGGGGAGCATACTGAACATGCTTAGGACAAAAAGGAATTGGTAATGACCCCAACAAATCATACCCCAAAATGGTGACACATGCCAGGAAATAACTGACAAAAAAATATTCAAGGGAATTGAAAGAGCATTGGATCTCCTTGGATCAAGGAGGTAAATTTGTTTTTGCTTTTGCTTGTTTTCCTAGAAGAAACAAGAATTGGAAAAATTCCCTTGCTTAATAAGAAGAAAATTGGAGTAGGAGGGAATAAATTCTCTTGCCCTGAGATGCTATTGAACTTGTTGCATGTCCCAGTCCAAGATTGTTTATGATATTCCAATAAATGCCAAAGTTCAGTTTCTAATAGAAAAAAAAAAAAAAAAAAAAGCAAAGAGCTAAGTTATGCAATTGCTGTAGATGTCAAGAAAAGTACTTTCATCTGGTATGGAAATAGTCAAAAATTCCCACTAGAGTATTCAAGGAAGGCTCGCTCCACCAGCCAAATTACAGGAGAATTCTGGTTCATATTCTCTTTGGAAATCTGAACCAGAATTCATTAGGTCATGCCCTAGGAGAGTTTTCTCCAGAGTAAAATAAAAGACAAGAAAGTAGGAAATTAGAGTAATTTGATACCTGAGAGCAGTAAATGACTTTGAAGCAATGTCAACCAATAGAAAGAATTTATTCTTGAATGTACAATTAACATTAGAGTGCCTCCTTTGGAAAAGAGATGATAGGAAGATGAATAAGAGACAGAGGAGAAATGAAGGAAGTCCAAAAGAGCAAAAAAATTTAAAATGAATGATTCTTTTTACAAAACTATAATTTTTTTGTTTATTTTGATTTTATTTGTTGTAAAAGGCAAAATTCTAAATAAATATGAAAGACTTATATGCTTGCCAGAAGTCATATTGCATAGTAGAGAGAGTATAAATGTTTGAATTATGAAGATCTGAACTCAAATCCTATTTTTGATATTTGACTGCTGTGTGATCTCCATGTGGCTCACACTGTTTCCTAGGGATTTACCTCCTAAGCCAAGTAGATTGCTAATGGTAGTAATAGGAAGCTCACCATACCTAGTTAGATTTTTATCAGGATTAGCTCTTTTAACATTTTTTGTCTTCATGAAAGTAAATTAGATGCTTTTTTCATGGTTTGTAATGTATTTTATGTTACTCACTGCATATAAAGTCACACTTGGAATTAATTCCTCTCTATAATTTTGTTATACTTTCCTCTCCAAAATTGTATAGTTCTGGGGCAAAAATTTTGAAAGTGTAAAGAGGTTGTTTATTTTATCTATCTATCTATTTATTTAAATACACATCTTTATGAATCATGTTGGGAGAGAAAAATTAGAACGATAGGGAAAAAGCATGGGAGGAAAAAAAAACAGAAAAAAAGTGAATATAGCAAATATTAATTTACTTTTAATCTCCACAGTTCTTTTTGTGGATGCAGATGGCATTTTCTTTCCCAAGTTTATTGGGATTTCCTTGGAGAGGCTAAAATCTTTAAAAAGGTTAATGTATCTGATAAATTTCCAGTGTAGCTTTTTTTCCTCCCTGTTTTTTTATACAGGAGGCATAGCATAATGGTTAAAGAGGTGAGGGGGTGGGGAGGAGCCTTAAGAATCAGAAGTCCCAGGTTTGATATATTTTACCTATGACATGCTGATCATCCTCTCCATGATCCAGGAAATTTTTTAAATCAGAAGTTTTATGCTGCCATTCTATCCTGTTAGACAAAATTCTCCACTGGCCATTCCCTCTACCAATTAAATCAAGGTCCATTTAGGGAGGAAAAAAAATGCTTTTTAAAGGTCAAGTGTAGTATTATAGAGCATTGTATCTGCCATCAGAGGATCTGATTTTGGAGGCCAGCTCTGCTATTTATTACTTTGGACATCAGTTGCTTAATCACATTGTATTATGAGTGAATAAGTTACACGGGAATATGGGTTATTCTATTCTTTTTTTTTTTTTTAACCTTTGCATTCCCAGCATATATCATTGTGCCTAGAACATAGTAGATGCTATAAAAAATGCTTGTTGATTGAACTAGATGACCTCTCAATTCTCTTAAAGAACTCAAAATCTTATTTATGATCTTTCTGATGGGGATATTTAGTTTTATGGAACTTTTTTCTGACATTTAAAGGTCTTTAAAAATGAAAGTGTGAAATAATGGAATGAAGGTCAATCCTAGAGTCAGCAAACCCCAGATTCAAGTCTTGTCACTGAAACATGAATCTCCTATTTTCACTAGTGGAAGGAATTTCTAAACTGGGAGTATCTTATATTGGAGAAATCACAAAATAAACAAAAAACATATTGGTAGAATATTTTATGTTAACTCTTAATACAATGAAAAGAATATGATAGAGGAAAGACAGAAACTGGACCTTTGATATGTTGGTATAGGAAATGTAGGATGAAGGAACAGCCTCTACCAAAATAGGTCAATATGTTCTCAGTAATTAATTTGCCTAGAGCACTGAATGCCTAAGGGCTTGCCTCTACCATTTAACTTAATAGCTGTGTGACCTTAGGCAAGTTACTTAACTCCAATTGCCTTGCAAAAAACCAAAAAACTAAATTTTTTTAAAGGGTCTATTGGTAGCCATTGGGGAGGAGGGGAAGGGAAGAAAAGAAAGGGAAAAAATATCTAATAAGTTTATTATATATTTAAAAGGAATGACAAATTGTATGCAACAGATTAGCAGGGTCATGTGCATTCATCTTTTTTTTTTTTAATTCTATGTTATGGAAATGTTTGTTTCATTTCATAAGTTCAAAATAAAATAATTTCCATTTAAAAAATGAAATAATTTTTCAAGATAAATTTTAACAGATACTATTTCATATAAAACATAAAATTGATTTCAAAGAAAGACAGGTTACAACAAATTATTTTTCTCAAGCAAAAATATACCTAATGATTTCCTTCAAAATAACATGTATTATGGCAACAATGACATTATAAGATGATCAGTTCTGATAGACATGGTTCTCTTCAATAATGAGAAGATTCAGACCAGTTCCAATGATCTTGTGATGAAAAGATCCTTCTACACCCAGAGAGAAGACTATAGGAACTGAATGTGATTCACATCATAGCATTTTCATTCTTTTTGTTGTTGTTTGCTTGCATTTTATTTTCTTTCTCATTTTTATTTCAGTCTGATTTGATTTTTCTTGTGCAGCAAAATAATTATATAAATATGTATGCATATATTGGATTTAACATATATTTCTACCATGTTTAAGATACATTAGACTATTTGCTATCTGGTGAGGCAATGGGTGAAGGTGGGGGGAAATTGGAACAAAAGGTTTTGCAAAATTGCAAAATGTATGAAATTATTCATGCATATGTTTTGAAAAATAAAAAGCTCTAATTAATTAAAAACAACAAATAACATGTACTGAGTATAAATGAAAACCATTTCTGTAAAACAAAATTGATGAATTCAATAGGCGTTTAAATGCCTACTATGTGCTATTCATCATGTGCTGTACAGAATACAGAAGGAAAAAAAAAGAAGGAAAAAAATCTTATGTTTGCTATCTAAAGGAACACCTTCTGATCTAAAGGAAAGTACTGTTTGTTCAAGTCTTGTGAAAATCAAAAGAAATGGTAGCAGGATTTCCTGGGATTCTGCCAATATGTTTGCAGGATTGATGTATTGCTGTAAGTTACTCAGAGCAAAGCTAAACCTTAATTCCAGCTGATAAATCCTTTACTGTTGGAAGAGAAGCTGAGTTGAAATAAATGAGACCACAAATATTTAAGGAAAGGTTAGAAATGCCAGATCCTGGGATTTTGTTGGTTACATGACTTTGGTTTCTCCAGATGTGTAAAAACTGGAGTGAGGAAGACATCTGCTTTGACAGCTTTAACCACTAACTGTGATATGGCCATAATCCTCTGTTCCACTACCATTATATCACTGTGTTAGGATTTAGTATCTGCTCAGACATAAGTAATAATTTGTTTGTGTAAAGGGATCCTTTTCTGTAACTAAGGGACTTATGGAGGGGAAGGTAAGCATTACCTCCTGATTTGGGCTTCCCTGATTGGGGCAAAAAGCAAAAACTGATATAGTGAGTCAAAACACTGTATTTCAGCCACCATACTGAAACAATTACCCATATGCCCCAATTATGTAAATGGGCAAGCACATTATATTTGCAGTTCCTACTTCTCTGTGTTTAACAATGGTGAAGTCTCAGTTTCCTTATCTGTAAAAGGTGTTTAACAATATTTGCTCTACCTACATAGCTTTCAGGGTGGTTTAATGTAATGGGCTGAGGCTTGAGTTGATGTACTGAGGTCCCAAGCACGTGAGACTAAATAGTAATTGGACCATACTCTATTAATATATATGCTTGGAGAAAAAATGGCCCCCGTCCACTCTTTGTGCAAGTCCTGATGTGTTGTATAGGAAATGACGATTTTGGTGGGTGGAGGCAGGGGAGTGGAAAGGGAAGCAGAAAGAGAGACTGCTGGCTGGCATCTTGTTGCAGCTGCATACATTGCTATCACGACCCCCTTTCACCTCCAATCCCTTCTTCACCTCTACTGAGAATAAAGATTGAAGATTTTTCCCTTAACCTGAATTCCTGACTCCAGCTGATTTTAAATACACGGTCATCACAGTTCAATTCAAACCAATTCCATTCAAGAAGCCCTTAAATATCTACTGTGAACAAAGTATCCTGTGCTAGATACTTGGAGAAATATTTTTTCAATAGTCATTGTGTTCAAAAAGTTTACATTATACTGGAGAATAGAACTGATGATGATGGGATGTTGATGATAATAGCTAATTTTATAATGTTTATGTAAGAAATGGCAGCTAAGTAGTGCAATGGATAGAGTGCCAAACTTGGAGTCAGGAAAACTCTATGAGTTTCAAATCTGGCTTCAGACACTTACTGACTGTTTTACCCTGTTCAAGTCACTTACCCTGTTTGCTCCAGTTTCCTCATCTGTAAAATGTGCTGGAGAAGGAAATTCCAATAAAACCCCAAATGGAATCACAAAAAGCTGGACATTACTGTTAAATGGCTGTGAAAAAAGCCATGATAAACCTTAAAAGTATATATAAAAGGGGTAGCCAGATGGCAGAGTGGATAGACACTGTACTAAGCACTTTTACAACTATCTCCTTTAATTCTTACAACAACTCTGTGAGCTAGGTGATCCTCATTTTAAAAATGAGGAAGCTGAGGCAAAAATGTTTAAGTGCTTTTTTAAGTCAAGGTTAAGTGACTTGTCCAGGATCACAGTTTGACTATGTGCTAGATTTACATTGGGTGTGAACTCAGATCTTCCTTATCTCAATACTCAATCCATTGTACAATAAAGAGATAGAAATAAATGGTACAACAGTACAAAGAATACTGACTCAGAAAGTTGAGGCACAGGGTTCAAATATCTCCTCCAGGGCTTGTTACCTACATGATCTTTGGTAAAGTCATTTATTTTTTTTCTCTTTAAAATAATTTTTTAAACACATTAACATATATGCTAAACCCAATACATGTATACATATTTACACAATAATCTTGCTGCACAAGAAAGATCAGATCAAGAAGGAAAAAATGAGAAAGAAAACTAAATATAAGCAAACAGCAACAAAAAGTGTGAGAACATGAAAGATGTGTAGAGGGAAGGGATGAGACGACAATTTACTGAATTTGAGTGTCTATTATTGTAAGAAACGGCAGCTAAGCGGTGCAATGGATAGAGTGCCAAGTTTGGAGTCAGGAAGACTCCATGGGTTCAAATCTGGCTTCAGAAACTTACTGGCTATTTGATCCTGGTCAAGTCACTTACTCCTGTTTGCTTCAGTTTCCTCATCCTCATTCCTCAAAATGTGCTGAAGAAGGAAATGGCAAATCATTTCAATGGGAAACTAGTTTAAAAGGAACTGCAAATGGGCTCACAAAGAGTTGAACATAAATGTAAAATGGCTATGATAAAAGCCACGATAAACCTAAAAAGTGTATACAATAAGGGTAGCTAGATGATACAGTGGATAGAATACCAAGCCTGAAGTTAGGAGTACCTGAGTACAAATCCGGTCTCAGACACTTAATACTTCCTAACTTTATGACCCTGGACTCGTCACTTAACCCCAATTGTCTCTCCAAAAAAAAAAAAAAAAGAGGGGAGTATACACAATGTCAATTTTTGAGATATTATCTAAAGAATGTGGCCCTGACTCTGCATTTTCAAAATATGTGCCTCTTCATTAAACCTTTTAGTAAGAAAATCAGACCCAGAGAGTTGACACTTGCTACAGGTCATAAAGGTTTTAAGCAGCAGTGCTAGGACTGAATTCTAGTCCTCTGACCCCAAATCTCAGTCTTCTTGTTACATAAGAGAACTTGTGACCTTTGAAAACTAGTGTCACAATAAGAGATGTGCAGCTAGGTGACAGAATAGATAGAGCACCAGACTTCAAGTCAGGAAGACTATTTCCTTCAATTCAAATCTGGCCTCTGACACTTACTAGTTGTGTGATCCTAGGCAAGTCACTGTTTGCCTCAGTTTCTTCACCTTTAAAATGAGCTGGAGGAGGAAATGGCCAACCATTCCAGTATCTTTGCCAAGAAAACTCCAAATGAGATCATAAAGAATTGGACATGACAGAAAAAAAATGACATAAAAGAAGCAGCCTATTCAATATTACTCTTCTACTTTGAGAATTATTTTTGTTTCTTTGGAAGCTACTGAAGTATAGTTCATGGGCTATGATTTGGGCTCAAATCCCTCCTCAGGGATTTCCCCTTCTAGCTTTGTGACTCTGGGCAAATCACTTGGCTTAATTTCTCATATATGTAATAAGAATATCACATTCACTTGTTACCTACCATGGGCATTACGAGGATCAAATGGAATAATGAATTACTAAATGAATGAATGAGAAAGCATTTATTGAAATAATATGTGCTACAATGCTAGGCAGTTTCTATTTTTCCATCAACTCATTTTCTAAGGGAGAGAATACACAAAAGAACATTTAAATGGCAAGGAGGATGAAAAAGTCTAGAAGGCCTAAGGGGCAGATGACAAAATCTAGGACCCCTTAGATTACCTTAGTATGTCAGATGGATTATGGTATTTTCTATTCACCCTACTGATCAATTCAGTTAATACTTAAAAAGATCAATTCAGACTATTCACTGGAAGGATAAATACTGAAGCTGAAGTATAAATATTTTTGCCACATAATGAGAAGATAGGATTTATTGGAAAAAACTCTGAAGGGAAAGATTGAAGAACAAAGGAGAAAGGGATAACAAAGAATGAGATGAATAGATTATGTCATAGAAACAAAGAACACGAGCTTGGACAGGCTTTGGGAGATGGTGGAAGATAGAAGGGCCTTACATGCTGTGGTCCATGTTGTTTCGAAGAATTGGACACAAATGAATAAGTGGTCACAGAGGTAGAGAAGGCAGATGTTAAGGCCTGGTGGTGCTATATCTTATTGGAAGGAATACAGTTGGCCATTTCCATGTCATCCAAACCACAAAGCAGCTAAAATAGCAAGAATAGGTGGCAAAATAGGGAGGTAATGGTTGATGACAGATCTTTTCAGCTACTGGCTATTCATTCTGTTCTGAAATTGCTTGTAAATGATAAAGAGACAGAAGAGAGAAAACTATAGAAATGGAAATCCCAGTCCCTCATAGTTAAAATCTACTTGTTACCTTACTTCTTTTGTCTGTTTAGATACACTGGATAAATAGAATGCATATAATTCCCTTAAAAAACTTGACTCCTTAAAGGGACCACAATAAAGAATTTATTTTCATTTAATAGTTCCCTACTTTTTTTCACTTTTGTATCTCCAACACTTTGTTTATCACCTACCACATAGAAGTCAGTTAGGAAAGGCTCAATGAATTGACTCAATTTTAGACTATGTTCCATTAGGAAGATTTTGGACAAAAGTTCCTGTTGATATGGGTGTTTTAATTTCAGTGCATTAGCTAGAAAATGCTTTGCTCAGAAGATGACAATTATGATTGTAATAGAATGAATTTTACTTTCTCATCAAATGTCTTACTATCAATGTAGAGAGTTATCTTATGCTAAAAGGAAATTCTCTTTTTATTAATAGGATACCTATCGTTATCATTCAAATGAGGTATAATGTACTAGGTATAAAGTGGCAGAGTAGTTTAATAGATAGGGAGCTGGTCTTGAAACCAGGAAGACCTAATTTCTAGTTTTGCTTTTAACAAAATTTAGTTTTGTGTGGAAGAAGCAAGTCACTTTATTTTTCCCTGTCTCTAGGCAACATTTTAAACCTATAAATGGCAGGACAAGTACTGTTTTGCCTTGTTAGAAGGAGATTACTCATTCAAAATTCAGTATACCAATAAAATCACTAGTCCAATCATTGAAAAAAAAATATAGAAAGGCAGCATGGCCAGTTCAATGGTTCTTAACCTGGAATCTGAAGATTAAATAGATTGTTTCTGAATTCAGATGGGAAATATGTGTGTATATGCACATATATATCTGCATACACACATCTCTTTATTATGTGTATAAACACAATATAGTTTTGTATTTATACACACAACTAAACTTGTGTGTATAACTTTGGTTATACACACTTTGGTTTGTGTAACTAACCAAACTAAACTTTGATTTGTTTTGCTATGCTGTACATTTGATTTTATGAGTTTAAAAAAAAAAAAAAGCAGTATCTTGCAAAAGGGGTCCATAGGTTTCCCCAAACACACATACACACAAAGGATCCTTGGCCTAGTTGAGAGAGGCTAATGTTACATGAACACAAGCCTGGCTTCTCATATATATGAGCTGTTGGTCGATGGGCAAAAAAACTCTCTTTGTCTCCTGGAAACTCTCCAAGATCTAGAAAGGAATTGCCATCATGCATTGATGGAGGAATGCATCAAGTATTTACTCTATTGATGAAATGACAAGTCCAGGGGATTAAAATAAAAAAAACAAAAAAAGACTAATATGCAAGAAGTAAAGTGTCCTTTGGGCAATTAATCAATTCAATAATGTAAGTATGCAGGTACTGGCACTAATTTCATAAATATGCAGTTAACCAATTGAATCCTCACTTGTGTTTTCAGGTGGTATCTCTCGTGGATGCATTATTAAAACAAATATGGTATAACAACCACAAATTAACACAGAGTGAAGGCATTCAACAAAAACTAGTTTTGTATTTCCTTATCATATGGATTAGAAAAGACGAGTCAAAAAAAATTTTAAATGCCATTGGAGGTACCATTCTAGCTAATGATAATCCACTCCAGTTGCTAGAACTGTCTGAGAAATAGCCCTTTTGTTTTTCTAAAAGTAGGTTTATTTTTAAATTGGTAGATGCACACTAACCTTTATCATCAACTTTTTAAAGGTAATCTCCATAATTACCATCTTTCAAATCCATCTTTCAAAAGGATGCATAGCAAGGATTATAAGAATGCTGAAGCAAGAGTTTAATGGAATGGAAATATGGCGTATATCCACTTTACAAAGTGAAAAGGAAGGGGTATATTTTTTGCTAATAGAATTCAAACAATAATAATTATTATCATTTATACAATATAATAACACTGAATTTTCCCTTGAAGTAGAAGAAGAATTTCATGGCTCTATAGTAAAAAGGATCTCTAAGACAACATATTCTATCTCATTTACTTTACAAAATGGTGAAGTAGTCTGAAGGCTGAAATTGGAGCCAGGAAACCTTGGAAATGAATTCCATCTTTGTAACTTATTAGCTATGTGAATCTAGGCAGATCACTTAAATTTCTCTGAGTCTCAGTATTTTTATCTGTAAGATGGAGAGTATGAGGAGAATAACCCTTCCAATTCTAGATGTGTTATGTTACAGATAAGGAAACTGAGGCCTATGGTAACTTGCCTGTCACCACAGTGTCAGAGGCAAGATTTGAAACGAGATTTTCTCAGTTCAGCATCATTATCTGTATCACCCCAATTAACTTAAAACATCCTAAGAGAATCAGCAGAATTTTCTGGCTAATATGACCATGAGTAAGACTCATCATATTCAACTACTGGGATACGCTAGTTATATGACCCTAAGCAAGTTACTTAACCTTTCCAGGTTATAGAACCTGAACCATGTTATAGGTAACTCTCTGACTCTATATTTCTGAGCTGCATTAGTTGAAGGAGTTTCCATTCTCAGGATTCCACTGAAATCACAAATCTATTCCCTATTGCCTCCTAAATTTTTGTAAAACTGTTGGTTTGCTCTTTTCTCTATTTATAGCCTGAGTGACAAGCTTTTAAAATGATTCAGTTGCAGTTAAAGAATTGAAGTTTTGAAAGAAAACATGGATTTTGACTATGAAGTTATTAAAAATAAATAACTGGGTTGTAAATCTTAAAAAAAAACTTTTATCAGAAATCAAATAAGCAAAATATGCATAATAATGGAGGAATGATCAATAGAACTGGCTCTCTCAAAGTCAAGTCTTCAGGCATCAAAGGATGGTAGCTAAAGAAGAAGCCTTAGGAGACTCACCTGAGCATGTGGGCTGCATTGAAGACAACATCAAATTCATTGCTGTCCAGCTCAGCTGCTTTCTGGGCCATCTCAGCTGCCTCCATCACGCGAGCTTCTTCTAGAAGGAACTGGCCTATGAGAGAGAAAATGAGCAAGCAGAAAGAGAGTGAGAGAGAGAGACAGAGACAGAGAGACAGAGACAGAGACAGAAACAGAAACAGACATGGTGAGCTACAAACAAATTCAGAACAGTAGTATACTTGCTGGAGTCAGGAAGAACCTGAATTCAAATTTGATCTGAGATAATAGCTCTGAAACCCTGGACATATTATTCAATCTCTGTGTAGGAGGTAGCTAGTTTGATTCAGTAGCTAGGGTGTTGGGTCTGGAATCAGGAAAGAGCTGAATTAAACCAGCCTTAGATACTTACTAGATGTGTGATTCTGGAAAAGAAAGTGGTTAGGTGATTCAGTAAATAGAGTGATGAGCCTAGAGTCAGAAAAGACCTGAATTCAAATCTGAATTCAGACACCCACTAATTGTGTGATTCTGAACAAATCACATTTTTTCTTTAAATGCTTTAAAGCATTTTCCCCCAAACATATACATTGGTAATTTTCAACACTTTGCAAAACCTTGTGTTCCAAATTTTTTCTCTCCCTTCCCTCCACCCCTTCCCCTAGATGGCAAGTCAATATATATTAAACATGTACAAATTTTCTATACATATTTCCACAATTATCATGCTACACAAGAAAAATCAAAAAGGATCAAAAAGGAAAAAAAAATGAGAAAGAAAACAAAATGCAAGCAAACAACATCCAAAAAAGATGAAAATACTATGTTGTCATCCACATTCAGTTCCCATAGTCCTTTCTCTAGGATGTTCTCTCCACATCATAAGACCATTGGAACTGGCCTGAATTACCTATCTGTTAAAAAGAGCCATTTCTGTCAGAATTGATCATCATACAATCTTCCTGTTGCTGTGTCTAATCTGAAGAAGTCACTTAATCTCCCTTTGTTAGGATGCAGCTACTTGACGAAGTAAATAGAGTGTGGGGTTTGGAATCAAGAAAGAACTGAGCTCAAATAAAACTGAGCCTCAGGTAGTCACTGGCTGTGTGACTTTGGGCAAGTCACTTAACCTCTTAATCCACTGGAAAAGAAAACAGCAAATCACCTTAGTATCTTTGTCAAGAAAACTTCATTGGAGTGTATTAGCATGCTATGATTTTTGGAGTCACAAAGAGTCAGAAATGATGGAAAAACTGATCAAAAATAACACTGCTACTAAAAGTATCAAACCCAATCTATCTTTCTATAAAGTGGCTTTCTTAATCTTTATAACATGGTACTGGCAGACTGTAAACTACCTAAACACCTTAATGATATAACCAAAATTAATTGGCTTTTACATTCATAATAAATGCAGAAGTATATTTATCATTCTACATTTCTTTTTTTTTTTAATTATTAACACCTAATTGTTCTCCCAAGGCAAGGCAAGCCATAAAAATAAACCAAACATATATTCCTAAATGTATTACAAATATAAATAGAATTGACTACCTTTACTATTGACCCTTATCATGAATAATTTCAGAAAACTGCTATTGATTCATGCAAGTGATTGAATACAAAGCAGAGATCAATTGACTGACAAGTATTTATTAAGTGCCTATTATGTGCCATAAAAATGCTTGTTTTCTGACCAATTAACTGAGAGGTCTTGTGCTATAGTGGATCCAAAGAGCTGGCCTTCAGATCACAAAGATCATGGTTCAAGTTATATTTCTGACATTTTCTGACAAATTACTTATTTCTCAATACTCTAGACCAATGGTGTTGAATTCACATAGAAATGGGGTCATTAAATTGTGTACATAAAGATTTCTGCTGGATGTATACTGACTTGAAAAACCACATATTCATACCATCTCCTTTCTGATATGTCTTTTTTCTTTTGTTAAATATGTCTCAATTCCATTTTAATCTGGTTTGGACAGCCAGTGTTTCAATGCTACCAATCTAGGCAACTCTCTAAAACACTAAGTTTCAGAATGCTGACTTGCATGGGAGTTTCTCATCCTAGAGTTTCCTAGGCTAAAGAAATCTCAGGTCCAGTCTCTATCCCTATTAAGATTATGTGCCCTGGACACACTCTGCTAAGAGTAGAGAATACAAATAATAAAAGATTGGAGGAAAGTGGGTTGAAAAAGATAATTCAAACCAGGTTAGGGCACTCCAAAAATGCTAGATCTCATTAGATTTTGGACACATAGTAGATGAGGTTGCTTGAATGGCTGATAATTGAGAAATACTGAGTGCTATAGGTTTGATAAGCAATATATTGAGGAGAAAGAACATTAGAGTTCCAATTCCAACTCAGTTACTATTAGGGATACAGTGTACTAAAGAAAGAACCTTCAATAGTTCTAGGTTTAGGAAATCTGGTTTCAAATCATTCTGTGTAATACATATGATATAACTTTAGTTAAGTCACTTAAACTTTCTGTGCCTCAGTTTTCCCATTTGTAAACTAAAGGGCTTAGACAAGATGACCTCTGTGGTTCTATCCATTTCCAGACGTCTACTCTTACATACAACTGAATATCTTAGACATGTCATTTAATCGGTGCCTCAGTTTCCTAATTTGTTAAATAGGACCGTGGGCTGAATCAAATATTGTATAATGTCCCTTTGAGCTCTAAATTTAAGATCCTAAAAACTATAATAAACAGGTATACTTTATTCACTTACTTTGAGATTAGTTTAATTTTCCTGGACTTTGTCATTAGATTTAATTAGAATTCTGTATTCAATTACATGATTAAAAAAATTATAATTGGGGTATTAATAAATAAACAAAGAAAACAGATCAAACATTAACCCCCATGAAGCACTTCATCATAGTGGAACTAACAGAAAGAATATCAATTTCAAGCATTATCCACCATTCATATTCTAATCACTTACAAACTCAATTCACTGCTTAAAATACTAAGTGCTGTGTTCATGACTGCCCGACTGCTTATATATTGCTTTAATAGTCATTTTTCCCTGATGACAGTTGCCTTGCTTTTATTATTGAATGATTTTTTAACCATATCAAAAAATGGTGATTGTAATGACATACTGGTATCATTAAAAGTTGGGGAAGGTTTTTTCTTGTGTATATATTTTTCCAATGGTCAAGCCTTTATTACTACAGAGACCCAATTACCAATGACTCACTAAAATTTGTCTTCTTACCCACCATGTTATTTGTTGAATTTTTAAAATGAGAAAGGGAAGGGTGAAAGTCTCTATTTAAAAGATTGATCACAAAACTACATTTATTCTGAGTATTGTTAAACTTTAATTAGTAGCAGAGTGGGGAAGAAGGGATAAAGATAAACCAGGACTTTCTCAAATTAGTCTATAACATTTGCTTTTTTAGGTGTCAACTAAGGGACACCCAAAATATAGGGACCCTGAGGCTATACCTCCAGCAATCTTTACATTCAGTATTTTAGAGAAAACCTCATACACAGGACAATGATTGCAAAGAAAGAACTTGGAAATGACTGGGGGCAGGGAGGAGGACACAGAAAAATTGCATACTTCATGGACTAACCACATGGTTATGTTGTTGGAATTTCAGAGTACAAATAAAAATAAGCAAAAGGCAAATATTGATTTATTTATCAGTTTTAAAAAGTTTTCCTTAATCTCATTAACTTCAAGGAGATCAAGCTAAAACAACTCTGCTATGTTGTATTTCAATGTTTTTTGGATTAGTTCAGTCATTTTAGTTGTGTCCAATACTTCATGATGACATTTGGGGATTTCTTGGCAAAGACATTGGGGTGGTTTGCCATCTCGTTCAGCTCATTTTACAAATGAGGAAACTGAAGCAAACATGATTGAGTGATTTGCCCAGGGTCACACAGTTAGTAAGTGTTTGAGGCTAGATTTGAACTTAGGTCTTCTGAACTCCAGGTTTAGCATTGTAGACATTGTGCCACTGAACTGCCCCATATTTCAGTTGATTATCTTTATTAGGAGCTGGATGGCTCCAGAAGTCAAAGAACATCTATCCTACACCTTCATTTTTATAAGCAAGGAAAAAAAGCTATAAGTGACTTGCCCATAATCATACAGCTATGTCATGCTTAAAGGAGAGTTTGAGCTCAGTTTCTTTAACTCCAAATTGTGTTCTGTCAAGTATCCCTGTCCTTTATGTCATTTTTCATGACATATCATAGACATGTCTGTCTATCTATCTATACGATATAGATATACATATATTAATTAGCTATAAAGTCAAGAAAGGAAAGCTTGGCAAAGTAAGAACACTGTATTTGGGATCAAGACACCTTTGTTAAAATCCTAGCCTCTCTGCTTATTAGGTAGTACAGTGCATAGAATTTGGAAATTGGAATCTAAGAGATGTGAATTCAAATCATCCTCTAACATTCCTTAGATAAGCATCCCTGGCAAGTTACTTAACCTCAATCTGCTTCAGTTTCCTTATTTATAAAACAGGATACTAATACACCTACCACCCCAAATTGTGAAAATGACAAAGCATTTTTAAAGTGCTTTGCAAATCTTATCACATGTAAAAGTAATCACTACTTATA
The DNA here is from genome assembly GCF_016432865.1 of Antechinus flavipes. Classification (NCBI taxonomy): domain Eukaryota; kingdom Metazoa; phylum Chordata; class Mammalia; order Dasyuromorphia; family Dasyuridae; genus Antechinus; species Antechinus flavipes. The sequence continues at coordinate 250,464,717 of NC_067402.1, read as the reverse complement.
CTGTTGCTACTTTTATCAGGTTGGATAAATTACAGCCTTTTAAATTTCCTCATTTTCTCAAATGAGAGAGTTGGATAAAGTAATCTCTAAGGTTCTTGCAGCTTCAAATTTATGATGCTATGACTTTCATGTCCAATTTAATCACAGATATTCCAGGTTCAAAACCCAGGATGGTCGAGTAAAGCCAGAAGGCTGCTCAACTCTTCCAGTTTCTCTTGAATACCACATGAAATAAGCCTCTGAACAGAGTTTGACAGAATGAAACCATTTCCCAACTCAAGAGAGATTGGAAAAACTTCAAGAAAGATCAGTTTTACTAGGGTGAAAATGATGTTCAGCCCAGCTCAGTGGAGTTTGGGAAAGTTAGTGAGAGAGTCTTAATCATAGCAGATCAGCAACTGAGATCCTGGCTAAGTAGAGGAGCAGACTAGTGGGGCCAGCCTCCAATCCCAGCTCAGAAGGCAAAATGTGGGAAACCAGGCTGTTTGCTGGAAAAAGAAGATAAAGTTACCTCCTGCAAACCCAAGAGGCCCTCTTTGTGCTCAAAACCAAGACTCAGAGCTGCACAGGAAGCTTGGGACAGCACCCTCATTACCCCAGAAGCAGAGCTTGCCCATAAAAAGTAAAAAAAAAAAAAAGAAAGAAAGAAAGAAAGAAAGAAAGAAAGAAAGAAAGAAAGAAAGAAAGAAAGAAAGAAAGAAAGAAAGAAAGAAAGAAAGAAAGAAAGAAAGAAAAGAAAAAGAAATACCAAAAGAAAAGGAAAGAAAATGAATAAGAAACAGAAGAACCTTAACCATAGAAAGCTAATACACCAATTCAGATGAGGACAAAATATCAAAAAGAAAATTTCAAAGAGTGATGTGAATTGGTCTCAAGCCCAAAGAGAGGTCTTGGAAGTGCTCATAAAAAAAATTTTAGAAGATAAATAAGAGAGGTAGAATAATAAGAATAAGAATAAGAAAAGAGAGATATGCAAGAAAGAGTCAACAGCTTGGAAAAGGAAGGCAATTCTTTAAAAAATACAACTGGCTAAATGCAAAAAAAAAAAAAAAAAAAAATCCACTGAAGAAAACATCTTCAAAAGTTAAAGTAATCAAATGGAAAAAGATACAAAAGCTAACTAAAGAAAATCACACATTAAAAACTAGAATGGTGCAAATGGAAGCCAATAACTCTATGAGACAGAAAGAATTAGTCAACATATTAAAAAAGAATGAAAAAATGGAAGAAAATATAAAATACCTCAATGGAAAAACAGTTGATCTGGAAAACAGATCCAGAAGAGACAATTTTAAAATTATTGGTCTACCTGAAGACTATGATCAAAAATTAAAAAAAAAATTAAAAAAAATAATGAGTCTAGATGGCAATTTTCAAGAGATCATCAAAGAAAACTGCCCTGCTATTTTCGAACAGAGGGAGAAATAGTCATTGAAAGAATCCATCAATCACCTTCGGAAAGAGATCCCACAAGGAAACCCCCAAAAAACAATGATGCAAAATTCCAGAACCAGAATTTTAATGAAAAAACACTGCAAGCCATCAGATATAAGAAATTCAAATATCAAGGATCAGAGGGCCTGAAATACCATATTCTGGAAGGCAAAAAACCTGGGGTTAGGAACAATAATTAATTACCCAGTGAGACTGAGCATCATATTTCAGGGGAAGTGTTGGATCTTCAATGAAGTAAGAGACTTTCAATCATTTCTATTGAAAATACCAGGACTAAACAGAAAACTTAATCGTCAAATACAGGACTCAAGAGAAGCATAGAAAGGTAAACAGGGAAAAATATATATTATTTAAAGGTTAAACTGTATATATTCTTAGATGGGAAAAAAGATATCTATAACTCTTGAGAATCTGTTTTTGGGGCAGATATAGGGGAGCATCACATGGATGAAAGCTGTGGTTGTAATTGGACTCTGATATGATGATATCAAAGAAAAAGATATTATGGGAAAGAAGACAGGGTGTCTGAAACTTGGTCTCATCAGTTTCAGCTCAAAGAGGGAATAAGTAAAAATAAATCTAATTAAAAGAGATAAGGAAGGAAAGCACATTTTGATAAAGGGTACTGTAAAAGATGAAGTAGTAATGACACTAAATGTATATGCACCAAGTGGTAGAGCCTACAAATATCTAGAGAAGATATCAAATCAAAGCTTGACTATTCTATTGGGGAACCTCAACCTTCCTCTCTCAGAATCAGACAAATCTAATCACAAAATAAACAAGAAAGAAACTAGGGAGGTTAATAGAATCCTAGAAAACCTAGATATAATAGACCTGTGGAGAAAAATGAATAGGGACAGAAAGGAATACATCTTTTCTCAGCAATACATCTACACAAAAACTGACCATGCATCAGGACACCAAAAACTCACAATCAAAAGCAGAGAGGCAGACACAGTAAATGTTTCCTTTTCAGACCACAATGCAATAAAAATTATATTCAGTAAAGGGCCAGGGGGAAAATAGACTAAAAAGCAATTGGAAATGAAATAACCCAATTTTAAATAATTTGTGGATCAAACAACAAATCACAGAAACAATCCATAATTTCATCCAAGAGAATAAAAATAATGAAACAACATACCCAAACCTATGGGATGCAGCCAAAGCAGTTCTCAAGGGAAATTTTATATCTCTAAATAGCTACATGAATAAAATAGAGAAAGAGGACATCAATGAATTGGACATGCAACTAAAAAAGCTAGAAAAAGAATAAATTATTAACACCCAATTAAATGCCAAATTAGCCATTCTGAAACTCAAAGTAGAAATTAACAAAATTAAAACTAAGAAAACTATTAAACTAATTAATAAAACTAAGACTTGGTTTTATGAAAACATCAACAAAATAGATAAACTTTTGGTTAATTTGATTAGAAAAAGGAAAGATAAAAAACCAAATTACCGGCATCAAAAATGAAATGGATGAACTTGCCACCAATAAGAAATTAAAGCAAAAATTAGGAGCTATTTAGCCCAAATGCCTAAATCTGACAATCTAACTGAAACGTGTAGAGGGTCACAGACAGTGGGAGGACTCTGGGTGAGGTATAAGACCCTTCAGCCCAGAGAAAATCTGCTAACAATATCTGGTTTTTGTATTTACAAAAATATATTTGTAATTGCAATTGTAAAAATTTATATTCATCCATTTCTGTAGAAGCAATCTGATGGAAGAAAGGGATTACAATTGGGGAGAATAGAGTTGCATGTAGTTGGGATTACTGAAATATCCCCTGGAGAGATGAAATCTGTCCCTGTCTGGCCTATGGGTCCTTTGCCTCCAGGCACAGTAGGCTTGACCATTTCACAGCCTGCGAGTGCTTATAAAACAGTGTTCATTCATACACTGAGGTGGGAATTTGGGGAGCCAAACCAGATATTGTTAGTAGGTTTCCTCTAGATTGAAGGGTCATATACTTCACCTAGAGTTTGCCCACTGTCTACAGCCCTCTAGAGAAATGGATGAATATAAATTTTTACAATTACAATTACACATACATTTTTGTAAATGCAAAAAATATAGATTACCCAGATAACAGAAGAGGAAATAAATTAAATAGTCCAATTTTAGAAAAAAGAAACTGAACAAACAATGTACTCCCTAATGACTCCAGATCCAGATGAATTCACAAGTGAATTCTACCCATTTAAAGAATAATTAATTCCATTATTATGTAAACTATTTGGAAAAATAGGTAAAGAAGGATTCCTGCCAAATTCCTTCTATGACACAAATATGGTACTGATACTTAATCCAGGAAGAGCCAAAACAGAGAAAAAATTACAGACCAATTTTCCTAAAGAATATGGATACAAACATTTTAAATAAAATATTAGCAAAGAGATTACAGCAACTTATCAGCAGGATAATATAAAATTGGGATTTATATCAGGAATGCAGGGCTGGTTTGCTATCAGGAAAACTATTTCCATAATCAATCATATCAATAACAAAACTGACAGATATCATATGATAATCTCAACAGGTGCAAAAAAAGCTTTTGATAAAATACAGCACCTCTTTCTATAAAAAACTAGAGAGCATTGAGATAAAGGGAGCTTTCCTTAAAATAATAAGCAGTATCTATCTAAAACCAACAGCAAATACTATTTATAATAGAGAGAAGCTGTATGCATTCCCAATAAGATCAGGGATGAAACAAAGATGCCCATTATCACTACTATTATTCAACATTGTACTAAAAATGTTGGCTTTATCAATAAGAAAAGACAAAAGAAATTAAAAGAATTAGAATAGGTAATGAGAAAATAAAACTATTACTCTTTGCAGATGATATGATGATATACTTATAGGATCCTAGAAAATCATCCCAAAACTTACTGGGAAATAATTCACAGGTTTAGCAAAGTTGCAGGATATAAAATAAACCCACACAAACCATCAGCATTTCTATATATTACTGACAAAGTCCAGCATCAAGAGATAAAAAAAGAAATTCTATTTAAAATAACTATAGACAAAATAAAATATTTGGATATCTATCTGCCAACACAAACCCAATTATTGAACACAATTACACTTTTGAATGAATGTGAATGAAAGTGAATGAATTACTTTTCACACAAATAAAGTCTGATCTAAACAATTGGAAAAACATCAGATGCTCATAGGTAGGTTAAGATAACATAATAAAAAATGACAATTCTGCCTAAATTGGTTTACTTGTTCAGTGCCAAACCAATCAAACTATCAAAAAATTGTTTTATAGAACTAAAAAAAAAAATAATAACAAAGTTCATCAAAAAAGATCAAAAATATCAAGAGAATTAATGAAAAAATAATATAAAGGATGGTAGTCTAGCAGTGCCAGATGTAAACCTAATATAAAGAAGCCATCATCAAAATCACTTAATACTGGCTAAGAAACAAAATGATGGATCAGTAGAATAGAGTAGATACACATGACACAATAATCAAGACCTATAGTAATCTAGTATTTGATAAACTCCCAAACTCCAACTTCTGGTATAAGAACTCAGAATTTGACGAAAATTTCTAGGCAAACATGAAAATAATGTCAGAAACTTGGCATAGACTTACATCTCACACCCCATACCAAAATAAGGTCAAAATGGTTACATGATTTGGTCACAAAGGATGAAACCATAAGCAAATTAGGAAAGCAAGGGATAATTTACTTATCAGATCTTTGGAGAAGGGAGGAATTTATAACCAAAGAAGAACTAGAGAACATTATAAAAGGCAAAATGGACAACTTTGATTACATTAAATTAATAAATTTTTGCACATACAAAAAAAAAAAAAAAAAAACCAGAAACAAGATTAAAAGGAAGTACAAAGCTAGGGAAAATTATTTTAGCCAGTGTTTATGGTAATGGTCTGATTTATAAACTATATAAAGAACTGTGTCAAGTTTATCAGAATACAAGTCATTCCCCAATTGATAAATGGTCAAAGGATATGAACAGATAATTTTCAGATGATGAAATTAAAGCCATCTATAGTTATATGAAGAAAGGCGTTAAATCACTATTGATTAGAGAAATACAAACTGAAACTCTGAGTTATCATCTCACACCCATCAGATTGGCTAAGATGACAGAAAAAGAGAAAGATAAATGTTGGAGGAGAAAACTGGGACACTAATGCTTTGTTGGTGGAATCATGAACTGATTCAACCATTATGGAGAGTAATTTGGAATTATGGGCCATCAAACTGTGCATAACCTTTGACCTAGCAGTGCCATTATTGGGTCTGTATCCCAAGGAAATTATAAATGATGGTAAAGGACCATCATGGGAAAGACCTTTTTGTGTAAGCAAAAAATTGGAAAATGAGTAGATACCCATGAATTGGGGAATGGCTGAACAAGTTGTGGTATGTGAAAGTAATGGGATATTATTGTTGTGTAAAAATGATTAACAAACTGATTTTAGAAAGGCCTGGTTGGTTTTCTGGAGGTCTCTAGACCAGCCTTCATTTCAGCAGAATAATCACCATGAGAATAGCCAGGTGTTAAAGTCCAAAAATCTTTATTTTCTCCTTCAAAGTCTAGTTTCCTTGCCTGGGGCCAGGCAAGCTTTTGTGAGGTCCTCCAGCATGTGTCTTAGTCTCTGTGTTGAAGTCTGTCTCAGTTTGAGAGCTTGTGCTCCAGCCTCCAGTCTTCTATCTTCTCCAAGTCTGTATCCAAGCCTGGCTCAGACGGCCTTGGTCTCAGTGGAAAAATGAAGGAGATCAGGCCTGCCACCACAGTGGTGTGAGATGGAATGAATGAATCTGGCTGGGTTTGTACCAGCTTAGATATTCTATTATAATTACATTATCATAGGTGTGAATCTTGTAGAATAGTGTCAGTCTTGTAGAACTATATTAAGTACTAAGTACATGTACTGAACTAGGGAACCTTTGACCTAGCAGTGCCATTATTGAATATATATCCCAAGGAAATTATAAAGGATGGAAAAGGACCATCATGGGGAAGACCTTTTTCTGTATTAATCACCATGCTAAACTAGATAACCATTGTCTTATCAATTCCACTGAGTTAACACCTTGTTGTAAGAATCCTTGTTTCAAGTACAGAGTTCTGGTCCATTACAGATTTACATAAACTGATGCTAAGCAAAACAAGCAGAACCAGGAATTCATTGTACACAATAATAGCAAGAATGTGTGATCATGAACTAGTACCCAATAGACTTTAGATAGAAGATATCATCTGTATCCAGAAAAATAACTCTATAGAGATCGAATGTAAATCAACACGAGAAGTCATTTCTTTTTTCTACTTTTCTTCTTCCAGGTTTTTTTCCTTTTGCTCTGATATTTCTCTCCCAACATGATTCATAAAGCAATATGTATTAAAAATGAAGAAATAAAAAATGTGAAATAAATCTTTCCTGCATTAAAAACCAAAAAGTATTCTAGGTTCTACCATGCTTATTTGGAGAGGGGGTAGGGGAAGAATATAAAGACAGCAAGCTTTATAATCTTGTAGTAAGAAATATTTCATTAAATTAATGACACCATGTTTAAATAATACCATAATTCTTTCTCTCTCACTCCAGATCAACAGACTATTGTGAGATGTTATTTCAATAAAATAAAACATTATTTTCCAGCAATGTTGTCTAGTCTCATTATTTATTGATTAAGTTATTGTTTGTTGTTTAGCAGGTTTTACAATTTGAATCAGTAGGGGAAGTCAATTGCTATTCCAGTATAGAGCAGCAGCCTTTTTATTTATTTTGTAACAGCCCAATAAAGCATACACTAGAAATATGTTTTTGTAGGATGGCATCTAAGGAGTCAGAAATATCATAAATATGGAAAATGGTACAAGCTGTTCTCTTATCAATAACTCACCAACTTACGACTTTGAGATTGGGTGATAAGATTGACGATGCCTGAAGAGGCAACTGACCAGATGAGAGCTAAAAATTTCAATCAAATTTCACAGCATCAAGTTGGTGAAGAATGGAGCTAAATTCATTCAAATCAATTGTCTAGACCAATCCTCAGTTTCATTATACATTTAAAACATGACACTCTGGTTTATTTTACATGTAGAGGTTCCATCACAAACTCTCATTTTCTTCCCTGTCTTAAAACACTGTTGAACCCATGATTAATAAGGTTGGTTATGTGCTTAGTTTCCATGAACTGCAATTTTTCTTTTTTTATATAAGCAGCAGGCTATTGTTGAAAGAACCCTGATTCTAGGGTCAGAGGACTGTAAAAAATCCTTTAATATCCTGCCTCTGACAGTTACTACCTATGTGACCTCAGGGAAAGTCATTGAACTTCAGTTTTCTCCTCTGGACAATGAAGGGGTTAAACTAGATGACTTGCCTTTCAGCCTTAGATTTGTGATTCCAGGTTGTTAGTTAGAGGCAGCCAGTTTGCACAGTGGATAGAGTCCTGGGTCTGGATTTAGGAAGAATTTAGGATTGAGTTCAAATGCAGTCTTCTCTCTTCTTCCCTTTCTTCTTCCCTTCCCCTTTTTTCTTCCTTCCTTCTATCCCTATCCTGTTCTTGCTTCCTTCTTCCTTCTTTCTTCTTTCCTTCCCTCCTTACTTTGCATATTATCTCCCCAATTAGAATATTAATTCCTTGAGTACCTTTCTTTGTATTTTTGTTATTCAATTTTAAATACAATTTTGAGGTTTATTTTGTGACTTTTCTCACAATAGCTGATCAGTCATTTTACAATGGTGTCTGATTCTCTGTGATCCCATTGGGGACTTTCTTGGTAAAAATACTGGAGAGGTTTGCCATTCATTTTCCAGCACATTTTACAGATGATGAAACTGAGGTAAGTAGGGTTAAGATGAGATTTCCTGACTTCAGGTTTGGCACTCTGTCCACTGTGCCACCTAGTGACCTTTTTCTTATCCTCAGTACTTATTATCATGGCTGACATCCAATAAGCGCTTTATAAATGTTTGTTTTTGTTTGTTTGTTTTTTTCCAGATGGAATTATGGTGCATGTGGAAGGAAAAAAGTTACCATTCATTCCAGAATCTCTTCTAAAAAAGCAAAACCCTTTTTGCAACACTGAAGGCCAAATACCTGAAGAAGATGGCTATAAAAGAGCTTCATAAAATATGGAGAAAAGTTATCTTTAAAAAAGCTAAAGCTTACTGTAAGAAATACAGAAGTGAAATTCAGCTGGCTGCAATGACATGAAGACTGGCAACTACTGTGCACCTGCTGAACCCAAGTTAGCTTTTGTGAACAAAATCAGAACAAAATACTGTTTGCTAAATCTTCAAAATCACTTTGGCTAAAGCTTAACATGGTTTTAGTTAACAGGTGGAACCATACATTGCATGGGATATCTAAATCTTAAGTCTGTGTATGATCCCATTTGCAATCATAAAAATATGGTATGGTAAGATCAAAAAACTAAGATTGGTCCTGACTGACAATGCCTTATTGCAAAATATCTTGATTTTGTATCTATTGAAGATTTGATGCTTAAAATCTACACTGTAGGCAAGCATTTCAAAGCTAACAATAACTTCCCACAGACATTCAAGTTATCTTCTCTCCAGGATGGAATGAAGAAAAAGAGTATATGTTTTGTGGAAGGTGTTGGGTAAGGAAGACGAAATCTCAACAGGATTATTAGAAAAATTTACTAAAGGTCTCTACCAAGACTATTTTTCTAATGGCCTGTGATAAAGTTGAAAAAAAAAAAAAGCTTGTTGACTAATTTATTGACCAGATGTGGTCTGATCAAAGCAGAGAATTGCAGAACCATCATCTTCTGTCTTTTTAATAATCTGCCTTTCTCAATGTAGTCTATTATCTTTTTGAACATCCATGACAAAAAGAACATATGAGCTTCCTTCTTCCCTTTCACATTAAAACTTGTATTACATTGTCTGTGTTCAAGCTATACTTCTAATATACTGTAGGCTACCTGAAAGAAGGGCTATGTCATTGTTCATTTTTTTATTCATGGAAGAAATTCAACAAGCATTTATCAAATACAAATATTAGGCTAGGTCTGAGTACACAAAAAATAAAAGTCTCTGAACTCAAAAAAGAGAGCTGATATGATAATAGAGTACTGGACTTGATGTCAAGAAGTCTTGTGTTCTAAATGCTTTGTGTGTCAGATGCTTTGTGACTGGGGGCAAGTCATTACATCTCTCTGAGCCTCAGTTTCTCTATCTGAAAAATGGGTGCAATAGCATCTACCTCATAGGGTTATTGTAAGGTAGGTGAGAGATAATAATATAAGGCTTTACAAACTTTAAAGTGCTATTCAAATGTTAGCTATTATTGTTGTAATATAAAAGTATGTATATCCCTGAGGGGAAAATAACAAGTGCAAATTAAATAAAAATAAATTCTTTGAGGGAACACGCACATATACAAACACACATGCACATATACTCACATACATTCACATACATACAAATACACTCCTGACATTAAAACTTAAAACTGCCCTGACTTTTGGACCAAACCTGTGTGTCATGGGAGGGGGGGGAGGGGGAGAAGGGGAGGAGGGCATGAATAAGTGAGACAGAGAGAGAGACTATATGTATTGGTACTCTCAATTTATTCAATTAATTTTCAGTTTGCCCAGCATCACACAGATAGGAAGAGCGCAGGCTTGAACTCAGGAAGATAAGTCTTCCAGACTCCAGGTCCAGCACTATCCACAGTTTCCCCCTCTCAATTCATTCTACATAAATTTCATGTATGCTAGCATAAGACTCAAATTACCATAAAAGCAATAGAATAGTCCCTTCAAGTAAAATAAAAAGGGGAAAAAAAGGAAAAGACAATAGAACTTTCTTCTTCTGAGATACCTGAGATATTGTGTCAGAAAAGTAATTTAGAATACTTGGTTGAACACTAAGGCAAAATAGAAGGTTGGAATTTTACTTTAAGGTATATTCCCCCCTCCCCCAGAATTGCCAACAAATTTCCTTTCTGGAAAAGAAAGGAAAAAAGATGTGTTCCTTTATAAAAATGATTCCTATAAAGGGCTTATAGCATTACTTGAGCACACACTGTAATTGGACACATTCAAGGACCTTGGGAGATTATCACATTTCAGTAGCACTGTGAAGATCCTTGGGTCAGCAATATCTAAATTTAAAATGTTTAAAATATTTAAAATGGCAGAAGTTCAAGAAAAATGAAGTCAGCCTATTACTTTGGGCACATGCTTTGCTTTGAAAATTGTTATATACAAAATTATTAGAAAAGTTGGGGCTGACGGAGTACTAAAGTACTATAAAAATACCACATCGCCATCAAATTACTTTTGTGGCCTCCGTTACTGAGGCAGTCCACCATACCAGAGCCAGGAACACCTGTGCAAATGCTCTGCCTAGAACACATACTAGCTGTACATTTATAAGCAAGGCCCTTCACCTACCCAAAATGAGATACCAAATCTTCATCTGAACTAAATTTTCACCTTGGGAGTTACACAGGTTTGGTCAAAACAACCATTACTATCTATATTACAGAGGTGCTATGAAGAAAGTGAATAGAAAAATAAAATGATCTTATAAAGTTATATTATCTTTCAAATCAAATCTTTGAATTCATCAGACAGGCACCTATCAATGTAGAGACTCCTTTCATAGACATACATAGACAACTCATCAATAACATAGTCTAGAAAGCTGCTGAGAAATTGAATGACAGGTGGAGGGGAAGAGCAGTAATTGTATTGATAAGCAGAGAAGGAAGAGTATAAATGATTTTGGTGGGAGGAAAGGAAAGAGGTTAGAAGGGTAGCAGAGAAAAAAAGGAGTGGGAGGGAGAAAGATATAGGAAGGAAGAGGAAGAAGAGAAGTAGGAGGAAGAAGGAAAGAAGGGCTCCTAAATCAAAATATATTGTGACAATTTTGACCTTAATGAAAAGTAGTTTTCAGATCTAGTTTAAGGGAAATTAAAGTGTCATCTATTTCTTCATTATCATCAGCAATTTTTAAATTGCTCATTTGAGCCTATATCAATTCAGTGCCCTTCTGAGAGGAAAGGAGAGGGTGAGGAGAATAAAAACTTTTTTCAACATATTTCATTATCTGAGTTATGGGTGATTATAGCCAAGTTGCCATTCAGAAGTCTCAGGTCACTAAGTACTTCCTACTGAAGTCTTCAGAATTCATAAAGTAAGTTTAGACACTCCTGGGATTTGGAATACAGGAGTATATGGTATACTCAGAGCATGAATTAGTATGAGAATGACCTTTCTGGGTTCTAATTTTATTTTGGTCAGATAGGAAGCATGGGAGATAGGTCATGGGACTTGGAATAAGGAAGACCTGAGTTCAAATTCTGCCTCAGATACTTACCAGTGGTGTCACCCTGAGCAAGGTGATTAAGTAATATTTGCCTCAATTTTCTCATCTGTAAAATTAAAAAAGAACCTACCACCTAGCATTATTGTGAGGCCCAAAGGAGCTAATATGTTCAAAGTGCTTTTTAAGTCACAAAATGTTAAATAAATGCTAGCTATCAACTTCATCATCTATCATAAAATATGACTAAAAGCCATTATATTTCATTGTATTCATAAGCAAGGAGAGTGATATTAAAGGAAAAACCTATTTGCTAATAATATGAACATCTTCAACTTGCCAAATTGTTCTTTCTTTCTTTCTTTCTTTTTTTAGACAATCAGGGTTAAGTAACTTGTTCAGGGTCACACAATTAGTAAGAATTTGGCGTCACATTTGCACTCAGGGCTTCCTGACTCTAGGGCAGGTGTTCTATCTACTATACCACCGAGCTGCTCCTCCCACCCCCTTTTTAGGAGGTGATTGAGGCTAAGTGACTTGCCCAGGACCACACAGCCCAAATTAGTCTTTAGGAAAGAATCAAAACCTCGTTTTCAAAAGACGAATTATAGCAGAGTACAATGGAATACTCAAACATATTTGACACATGGAGGCATGCAACTGGGAGGTAGCATAGTACAGAAAACAGAGAATTGACCTCAAAGTCAGGAAGACCTCTGTAAAAGTACCACATTTCAGACATTCTGGAAAAGTCATTGTAATATCTACTATTTCAGAGAAATTTCTTCCTTTTCCTTCTTATTCTCCTTCTCCTCCTCATCATATTTATATGGTGATTAAAGGTGTGCAAAACATTTGAGGATTGTTATCTCATTTGATTTTTATAATAGCCCTAGAAGGTATTATTATATTATTTTATACATACTATCATACTGTCCACATTTTAAAAATAAGGAAACAGAGTGATTAATCAACTTGCAGATCTGCATCTGTGAAAGGCGTTTCCTCTCTGATAGTTTTCTAAAAAGTTGAAATTATAATTCCAGAAAAAATATAAATATATGTACACATGTATACATGTGTACATATACATGTGTCTGTATTTATGTACATATTGTAATGTTCTTTGTTCTCAAAGAGGACAAAAATGGCATCACTATACATATACATGTATTTGTTGTTCAGTTATTCAATCATGTCCAACAAGTGAGCCCATGGACCATAGCATTTTCTTGGCAAAGATACTGGAATGGTTTGCCATTTCCTCACAGTAAAGCTGCCATATATTCAAAGATACACAGCAGACAACATCTCATGACTATGATTTTAGAACTCTTCTGATTGGATTATATTGTCTAATGATTTACATAAGTAGGAGAAGAAACATGGAAAAACTACATAAACAGGATCAAAGAGTGTGCACTATTGTTGAATATGGATGCAATCATTTCAGGTACTGTTAGAATTATTTAGTTAAAACCCACAAATATCCATGGTTTCAGAGGTTAATTGTACATGTCAATTTTGCTCTGTGGCAGAATTCCTAGAAGATATTTACATCCACAAGTTCAACTATACAGAAAAGCAGCTGTGATTTACTCAGTTAAGTGACTGTGTAATTAATGTAATGAGAATAATCTATTGCTTACCTTAAACAGCTCTCTAGGCTGTTAAGTATAATGTCTATTTCTTTACTTTTGATGTTACTAGTAATCCTCATTCTCCCCGCATGCAATTAATTGTCTCTCTCCAGTGCATTTTGCCTGAAAGTCTACAGACATTCCTTTTCTCTTTTAAACCTCGGATTTTCTAGTTTCCTGAACTCTAACTTCTTATTCTATCTCCCATCCAACTAATACCCAATTTATTTTTCTCTTCCTTATTTATGCCTTTCTTCTGAATAAAGAGAGACCTGTTTTTTTGATAACCCAGGTTTCTTAATATAACTTTTATCTCCTTTCTGGAACTCTTGTATTTTTTCATATTTCTCATATTCTTACACTTGTTATTTAATTATTTGGCTTAATTATTCAATTATTGTCACATGGAAATTTACAAAATTATGTAGTTCTAAAGGAAGATATCACAAAATTCTACTCAAGGTGCTTCCTTTCCTGCTCTCTACCTTTCCCCACTTTACTTTTCTCCTTCAGTAAAATATAACCAAATGAAGGCTAATTTAAAATGAGGTATCTTGACAAGGCTAAGAGTACCTGAAAACAAAACAGACCATAATAGCAATAGACTGGGTTCAAATTCTACCAGGGATAATTATATCTGTCACATTGGGTAAATCAGATAACTTGCTTGGTTCTCAGTTTCTTCATCTTTAAAATGAAATAGTAAGGTTAGATTGTCCAAGAGGTCCTTGCCAACACAAATCTATAGTTCTAAAAAGGCATAAGGGAACATCTATTGCAAGATGAAAAATTTCTTTAAAGAACAACTGCCATTTCTAATCTCCCAGGCACCATTTGTTAGTCTCCTGAATTCAATATGATTCCTTAGTTGAAGCATCTTCCATTTCCAAACTTGCAGACTCTGTCCCTATGATTTGGTAGTCTTCCCGTAGTCTTTAGCCAGTGCCTCTAAGGACACTATTGTACAAATCTCTCATCATCTTCATTTTCTTTTTCATTCCATGGACCTCTGGCTCATAGCTCTGAGGCTGATAATAACTAGCCACCAAGGATTGCTTACTCATTGTGAAATGATGTATTGAATCCCTGAACTAGAGAGAATTCTTTGTCAAGACTATGAAAGTTTCTGATCCTAGTTCCTCCATTCACTATGACCTTGGGAAAAATCACAAACTATGTATTTAGTTTCTTCCTCCATAAACTAAATGTCTGTCTACTTTTCAGGATTATTATATATGTCAAATTAGAATCAGAAAAATGTAATATGAAAAAGCTAAAGCATAAAGTCAATACAAAGCACTGTTATTAATAATATTAATCTAATTTTATTACCTGGTAAGGGCTTTGCCCAAAGACTAGCACATGAAATTAAAGAATTGTCAAGGATATTCTAAATGTAAAATATATTGCCATTAATTCACACTAGAAAATGTTTTATATATAGGCATATTTTCAAATAAACTTTAATGTGTATACATAAAGAGAAGCAAATAAATATATAAATATATTTAAATAAATAAAAATAGGCAAACATGCATAATGTACTATAATGTATATATTTATATATACATCTATATATTTATACACACATAGTACATTATTTATTTTTATAGTATCTGAAGAAGGAGGAGAAGAGGAGGGAAAGTGGGAGAAAGAGAAGGAAAAAGAGAGTATAGGGGCATAAGTACAAGGGAAGTTGAAAGGAAGAAAGGAAGGAAGGAAGGAAAGAAGGAAGAAAAGAAAGAAGGAAGGAAGGAAGCAGGCTTAAGAGGAACAAAGGGATTACGTATGTAAGAGAGCTTTGTAAACCTAGAGGCACTATAATCAATGTCAATTATTATTATTATGCCAAAAAATGCTTACTCAACACTTACAAAAATAATAATAAAAGAATTTCCATAAAGAAGGATAAACTGAGAAGAACTTTCCTTTTAATGTTTCTCTTCCCTCTCCTTCTCTCCCCTCCCCTCCCCTTTCCTTCCCTTCCTCATAAAAGATGTAACCCTTACATGGTAGCAGCGGAGAGAAAGTCCATTCTAGTCATGATGGCAAGCCTATGCAATGGCATGGAGTTGGGAGATGCTGTGTGGTAATCATATTTCCTACCTGTAGATCATTTGTTTGATGAGATTAAGCATTTGCTAAACACTACAACTCCAGATTGAAAAGAAGAAAATCCTTTGTGGACCCTTCCCAGTAGGGGAATTAGCATCTTCCCTCACATTTGACTGTTAGGTCCATTTCCATTCCATAAAGTCTGGGGTCATATCTCATAGCAAGCCCACAGTATAGGACAAAATTATAGACAATTTGAATACTATTACACATTTCAATAACACAACATTTTTATTTAAAAAATCTCAGGGAAACAAATGAAATCAGTCTAAACTTGTTCCTTCTTTGAGAACATTCTCATTCTAATTACATGTAGAAGGAAATTTTTATACAGTGTCCCAAAAGTCTTAGTGCACTTTGAAGCTTCAATTCCCTCCAGACCCACACAGAATATCTGGGGGTAGGGTAAGTGGGAAGGAATAGAGGGATACATTTAATAAGAATTTCTTTTCTTAAGTGCAGTCTATTCCTAAGTATAGAATCAAGGACATTCTGTTCCTCTGTATTAAAACATAATTCTGGTTTCAATACTTTTTTTTTTTTTAACAAAGGCCTACTTAAAAATTTATTTTTCTTTTCAATCAAGACAGTAATGGTATTTGTTTAATTAAAAAAGTCATTACTGCTGTTTCTGAAGAAGATTAAAAATGAAACAGTGCATCACAGGGAGCTTCAGCCCATCTCCAGACTTGCTGACTTTAATTAAGGGAAATAAATGGAATTATAGGCCTTAACCCAAGGCCAATGAGGAACATATTTGCTAACTCTTCTTCCCAATATTCAGAGAGGAAACATATCAGTCCTGAGAATCTGGAAGATTTTAACAGTGTAGCCTTCCCTGTTTACCCCTACCTCTCCATTCCTGCCACCCCAATCTTTTCACATAATTAATATTAAATAGTATTTAAACTCTCTTAGATAGAAAAGGCTGTGAGATACAGCTCTTTCCAGCTCAAAGCTTGACATGTTAGTATACTATTCATGGAATCACAGATTTAGAGCTTAGAGTCCACATAGTATTAAGAGTTTCATTTTATTATTTTCTTTACAGATGAATCAGTAACTGAGGCCCCAAGAATTGAAGTCAGATGCTTAAACTCACACAGACAGCAAGAAGCAGAGCAGAGACTCAAACTTAGGTTCCCTAAATTAATGCCCAGTTCTCTTTCTCAGAATCATCTTGCCTCCCAGGCTATAATAGCTCAATAACACCTTAAATCAACTATTAAAATCTGGGTCAAGTCCTTTGAGGACTTATGAATCAGGAGCTAGTAATATTATATGGCTTACTAGCAAGCTTATTAGAAGTTGTGAAAAGGGGAGAAAATCCTAAAATAATGTTAAACATCAAAGATGATATTCTTCACCACCTGTGATAATTTGTAATATTTTACATATTAGAGGCATTATGGGTATAGTGGATTAATCAAGGGCCTTATAATCATAAGACCTTATTTACCATGTCTGTTGTTTATGGATTCTAAAACAAAATTTGACTTTAGAGGACAAAATTTAATATTAAATATTAATAATTTATTATTTTATTATAAGGTTTAAGATTTCTGAAACACTTCACAAACATTATCTCATTTTATTTTCATATCAATCCAGAGATGTAGATATTGTTATTATCATTTTACATTTGGGGAAAGTGCAGTAGAGATGATTTAACTGATTTATCCAGAATCAAACACTACTGATAAGTATCTGAGGCTATATTTGAACTCAGGTTCATTACACTAGCCACCATGCACATGAAGGCCTTCCTCAAAAGTAGTTACTCAACATATGTTAAAATTATACAAGATGCTGACAGATGGAACTCTGAAAATAAATTTGTTTAATGATTCTTGGATATTAACATTAAGTGAGGTATCAACAAAGGAAAACATATGCTCACCTAAGATTGTTGCCAAATTGCCTGGACAGAGTTTTAATACAAGAAGGATTCCCTTTTGATGGGCAGGTTCTTTAAATGTTCCTATTCATGAATAACATTATATTCATTGCATTATGCCAAGAATACTACAAATTCTCTTTGCTAAAATGGGAAATATAAAAGATTTAGTGTATCCAACCACATTGAAAAAGTAACATGATGAAAAGTGCATATTGTCCAGATAATAGAGGCTCAATGAGTTTTCTGTTTATATATACACATATATACACAAACACACACTCACACATACAAACACACATACCTTAGATCAGATGCTACAAATTAATAATGGGATTGGAGCAGATTTATGTAGCAGGAAGATCTACAGCTGAGTCATTTTGGTAAATTATGTAAATACTTTAAAGTTGCTCCCTTGTGCAGGAGTGCATTGTTTTAAAACTGATGTTCTTTTAGTTATTTTACATATTTCTGAGTCATGGAACATAATGATCTAGAAGAAATAAAGTAACAAGTAATTTATTATTTTAACAAAAAGGCACTTGGTAGAATGAAACAGTTTGCAGAATATTACCAAGGATGTCTTGCATACAAGAAATGAGGAAAAGACACAATTGAGAAAATGTGGGGCTGGAAATAGATGTCAAAAAGTCATGAAAATGAGAAGCAATAGGCCATAGGATCATAGGCTTAGGGCCATAAAGGATTTTCAAGACCCCTGAGTTCAATCTACTGGTTTTTAAAGATAAATTAAGTGAGGCTGATATGAGTTAAGGGACATGCCCCAAGTCATAGAGATTGTGTCCAGTGCCAAAGATTCTAAATATTAAAAGTTCAGTATTCAAAAATTCTTGACTAGTTAAAACATTGATCTAAATCCTAAGGAGTATCTGAAGCAACTGAGAAGCTTTAATTAGCTTGAGAGGACTTAGGGGTCATGTCATAATAGTTGTTTTCAAATATTTGAAAAACTACAACAAAGAATAATCAGATTTATTCTAATTGGTGATAAAGGTTAACCAAAACTAATGATTGGAAGCTGAAAAAGGCTTTGTTCAAGCAAAGGCTAAATAGCTACTTTCTGGGGATAGTGTTGATGGGACAAGGAAAGAATTCTCAAGTACAGATGGCCTTAGGTTCCTTCTAGGTCTTGGATTCTGCAATCTATGGAATTATTAAGATGAGATTTAATAGGGATACATGTAAAAGGAGAATGTGCCATCTAGATAGGCAGCTAAATCTAGAATTGGAAAGATGTTGACTCAAGTGTTTTCTATGGAACCTAAGAGTTGTGTAATAAGAAGAATGTTTTTCACTAATCCTGAGCAAATTTCTATGGCTATGATATAATTATAGATACATTAGTAGTATTAGAAGTTTCCCCACAAAACTTGTCACACTTAAAAAAATTATAAGAGCCTAGTCAAAAAACATATTTGTGTTTAAAATCAACTTTCCAAGTTTAGACCAAGAAAAGTAATGCTGCCCTAGACTCCATAAGGGAAGC
Organism: Antechinus flavipes; assembly: GCF_016432865.1. Taxonomy (NCBI): domain Eukaryota; kingdom Metazoa; phylum Chordata; class Mammalia; order Dasyuromorphia; family Dasyuridae; genus Antechinus; species Antechinus flavipes. The sequence continues at coordinate 250,445,776 of NC_067402.1, read as the reverse complement.
ATAGCTTCTACACTAAGAAATTGATAACCTCATTATCCTTTGCTTTGATCAATTCCCCTATGAAGTCTTTTGTTCAGTTCTGGATGCCATTCTTTAGCAAAGACATTGGTAAGATGAAGTGTATATATAGCAAGGGTAGTAGGTGAAAAACCAAAAGGATTCATGGAAGGAAAAATGGGAATGTTTGGTCTGAAAGCTAGAAGATTTAATAGGAAAAAAAAGTGGCATCCTGCAAGTCTTTAAAATGTCACTTTGAAAATTGATTGTGTGTTTTCTGATCTCAAAGAGCAAAATTACAAGTGACAAGTAAGAGGCATATTCTAGCTTGATATTAAGCAAAACTTTTTTATAATTAAAATAATTCAAGAGGAAAATGGACTGCCTCTAGTCTATGGATTCTCCCTTATTTGGAATATTTTAAATAAAGGTTAGACAGCTTATTTTCAGTAAGGTAAGTTATCACGGAATGGTTTTTTCACATATAGATTGGATTAGATAGTAGCACTGTTTCTTTCCAACTATGAAACTGATTCTAAAGCATGGTTGTTTAATATAATGATTGACTAATTTGCCAACACTAAATGTGTGTATGTGTTTATGCACACAGAGATACATATATGTGCATGTGCACACATATGTGCATGTGTGTATATGTCTAGACACCTGTTAATCCATGTGTCACACACACACACACACACACACACACACACACACACACACACAGGTCTTCCTGATTCCACATCTACCAGTCAATCTATTACTTCACATTGCTCCCTTTAAATTCTTACTAGATAGTCTCTCATCTAAATAGATACTAGGACTAAACCTACTCAGCTTCTGAGATCAGAGAGTTTAAAAATCCAAGTGATATTGCAAGAGTCCTACCAGTAGGTTCATTACTAGTAGGTAATGAACTTCCCTTCCCATTACAGATCTGAACCTTTTTTCCCCCCAATTTACAATTCCAGAGAATTTCCTGGAGAAATTATGGAGTTAAGTGACTTGCCTAAAATAATAAAGACATCCTGTGACAAAAGTAGGATTCAAACCCAACTCTTCCTTGTTTTTCCAGTCATCAATTTGTGCAATAAATCATGCTGCCCAATATCTGTAAGGAAAATTCAAAAATATATAATGTCTAATCTTGACTACAGTATGTATTTTTGTAGGGATGTGGGTAGGTACTAGACCTGTGGTTTCATGGATATTGATAACTAACTCCTTCTAAGGAAACTCCCTCCACCAATGAAGGTAGCACCATCTTGACTTGCCCAAAGTTCCCAAGCTAGTAAGTGTTAGAGACAGAATTTGAATCCAAGTTTCCTAGCTTTATGGCCAGTTTTCTGTCCTCCCACACAGCATTGCCTTTCTGAAGTTTATTGCAATTAACAATTCACTCTTTTGTCAATCATTATAAAGACTAGTTTCATTCAACATTGAATTCTCTCAATCACAGGATCAGAATAGGATCTCAAATCCTCTGTTATGAAATATATAAACTTCTATTAAGACTTCACATAGCCTCAGGTGTCCAGAGGATATTTAGAGATCCCATAGAACTACAGAATATTTAGAGATAGAAGTAACCTCATTGATCCAACATGTAGCTAAACAATCTCTACTACTGTACACCTGATAAGTGTCTATTCCAAATTGTCTATTTCCAAATGTATCTTGAAATTTTAGGAAGAGAATGAAGAGAAATTAAGTATTCAAGTTCATTATTTCCACCCTATTTCATTTGTACTTAAACTAAATCACAGAAAGGCACTGGATTAGAAGCTATGTGTGCTGGAAAGGGGAAGAGAGGGAACAAATATTTATTAAATGCTTATTATTTGTCAGGAACTTTATTAAGTGCTTTATAAATATTATCTCATTTGATTCATACAATAGCCCTATAAAGTAGGTGCTATTATCCTTATTTTATAGTTTTATAGAGGAAATTGAGGCAGAGAGAGATATGAAATGACTTGCCCTGGCTAAGATAAGATTTGAATTTAGATCTTTCTAATATAAGGAATAACATTCCTTCCACTATGCTACCAAGCAGCATCTGGGCACTGGACAAGACTTGGAGTTAGGTAGCCCTGAGATCAAATTCTGCCTCAGATATTTATTTACTTGTCATATGACCCTGGGCAAATTATTTTATATCAATTTCCTTATCTGTAAAAGTGAAGAGACTGAATGAAATGGTCTCTAATCCCTTCTAGCTATAAATCTAGGTTTATTTGATCATTGAGAACAGCAAAAATAAGCCCCTTATTTCATTTGTATAACTCACAAGGTCATACAACTGATTATGGCAAAACCAGGCCAAGAATGTAGGGATCCTAAGATCTCATCCACTGATTTTTTTTTGGGGGGGGGGCTGAACCATACTGTCGTTTTTGATGAAAAGGTTATAAAATGTCAAATAGAAGAATGGTGTTTTCCCAAAAATCAAAGTGTTTCATAAACCAGGTCAATAACTATACTTACCTATCTTTCATGGGAATAAATAACAAAGTTAAGGAAGGAACAACAATCTCCACTGTAAGTGCCTCTTTCTCTCTCAATAAGAAAGTCAATGGATCATTGCATGTTTTGAAACTTGAAAATATCCACGATTTTATCTTTTATCACTGAGATCACCTTCAGCATTGAAGCAGATCAAAGCCTCTTCATGCCTCAATGGATTTTCCTTCAGGGTTGCTGGAACCATGAAAAATCATCACTTGATACTTTCTGGCCAAACTCCTGGTGACCTCCCTCTGAAATGATCTGCTCCTTGTACTCTATACAAAATAAATATGCCACTAGGACCTTACTTAAGTTTTCTCTACAGCTGGGTCCTGATTACTGCTAATAATGAATCCCAGGAAGTGGTTGCATGTATTCAAATTTTCACTATTTGAAGTTATTATTATGTAAAATATGGTAATTGGTTCCAGCCCAATGGAAATTATGTAGTACTAATTCAAATAATGTGACCACTTCATGGAATTTATTATTTCAACTACTTGAGACCACTGAGTTTTGCTGGCTTGGACTTAGAGAATCTAGGGTCACTCCTTTTCAATGATAAGTCCCTTAACAAGAGAAAATCATGGCATAGCTCATAAAAATATGTACAGTTACAAACCTGAAGTGGCAATGTGCAATCTGGTATTCCATTTCCAAGAGTCATTAAAAGCTGTTGTAAATTCTGGAAATCCCTATTGTCATGTGCCATCTGGACATGTTCTCCAAATATCCATAATCTATAACAGTTACAGTTAAGAGTCTAAATCACAAATTCACCCAGGAGGCTGAGTTTCCATTTGAATAAAGAATCACACTTGTATTTTACCAATCATCTCTCCAAAGTAACACAAAAACACAATGCCACATGGTATGGTTGAACATGTAAATACACATACATTTACATTTACCCAAGTCTATGCAAATGTGTCAACAGTTTAAAAAATCTCTGAGTATACATAGAATACTTGCTGATAATTCTAAAAAATAGGTCCTATTATTTTTCTCATTTTGCCCATGAGAAAACTAAAGTAGACAGAGATTAAAATACTTGTCTGGGGACACTTGTAAATAGAAATGTCTGAGGCAATTTTATGACTCCAGGTCTAGCACTCCATCAAGTATAGACTAATATCATTAGTATTGTTGTTTTTTTTTAGCCATTTCAGTCATGTCCAATTCTATAGTGACCCCATTTAGAGTTTCCTTGGCAAAGATACTTGTCATTTCCTATTCTAGCTCATTTTACAGATAAGAAACTGAGATGAACGGAGTTAAGTGACTTTTTGCCCAGAGTCACACAGCTAATACGTATCTGAGGTCAGATATAAATTCAGGAAGATGAGACCATGTCCAACACTGTAACCATTGCCCCAAAATATTATCAAAAATATTATTGCCTTCCTATCTATCTTCATATACAGGATAGAATATGACATGATCCTCTGTAACCAACTCCAGAATGGGAATTGCTCCAACTAAGAAGAAATATCCTTTTTAACATTAATTTAATGAATTAAAGGATGATAATTGAGTCAGTATCGATTATTTTGTATGATCTTGGATTCATTGGATACTCACTTTCCAACAAAAAACTGATGAATTAAATTTACAGAATAAAGTTAAATTTTTTTTTTTTGCCTACCTTTCAAACACTTTCCAAATCTGGCCCCTTACTCATTCCCTGTCCAGTCTTATTTACTCCTTCTTATTTAATTGTGCTCTGGGCAGATTGAAGAATTTTGATTCCCAACCTACTCTGAGCATTTTCTCCTCTTTGCACATTTAATCATGCATTTCCTAAATTCTTCTCTCTCTTTTTTGCCTGTTTATTCCCTACTTATTTTCTAACACTCAATTCCAAATGCGCCTTTTCATGAAGTTTTCATCAACAATGATCCTTTCCCCTTTGGACTTCACATTGTTTGGCACCTTATATTAGGTTGCACTATAGTATAGAGAAAGGAAAGTTAAACCAAAGCCCAGTTTCATGAAAAATGTTCAATCTAACCTTCTATTTCTTTTCTTATTCATCACATTCTCTACTGAACTATTAGTTCTTTTTTTAATTTTAAAGCTTTTTATTTTCAAAACATATGCATAGATAATTTCCAACATTCACAAAATTATTCAACAAATCTTGTGTTACAATTTTTTCCCTCCCTTCTCCCCACCCCATCCTTTAGACAGCAAGTAATCCAATATACATTAAACATGTGCAATTCTTCTATACAGATTTCCACAATTATCTTGCTGCACAAGAAAAATCAGATCAAAAAAGAAAAAACAAAACAAAACATAAGCAAACAATAACAAAATGAACTTCTTACTTATATCACTATATCCTATTCTATATTATATTTCTCTGTGCACCTTACACCTATTAGCTTGTAAGTTTTTTAGGAACAGCAATCTGATATAATTAAATTTTCTTTTTCTCTCAATTCCTAATCTTATATGCTTAATTAATGTTTGTCAAATGAATGAATGAATATGATGGATATAAAAGCATTCCAATTCAATTTTAGTAAGTCTTCAGAATCAAAATTAATGCACTGAAATGTAATGAAAATGAAGGACCTGGATAGATGAATATTTGCTAATGTGATATTTAGATTACAGGTCCCTTGTCCATTTGACTATATACATCCTCTCTTTGGAGAGAAGCTTCTAAAAAGTTTGATGAAGATATAGAAGCACATATTGAAACAATCCAATAAGGGCATGATGGTAAATTCGGTGTCTAACATTTTTAGATAGATATGAGTGCTCAGTAGTCCTTTATGGGGAGTAAGCATATGTTTCAAATATACGTCTTCTAAGAAATTTTGGATTAAGCCTTTAATAACATAGCTTCCTTATAAGAAGGCACCTTCCTCTTTTCAAGTAATAGGAAGGGAGTTTTTCTCTTTGGGGTAAAGATGGGAGCATGGGAAGAATATTGTATAAACATTCAAACTGGTCAAAGTTATTGGTTGTTTGTGATTTTGTTTGTGTTTCATTTTGTTGAGTGCCTACTATGTATCAGACATTGTGCTAAGTGTTGGGATATAAAGAGAGCTAAAGTTTCCTCCATTCAAAGAACTCACAATCTAACTGTAATGTAAAAACAAAAAGTATCAATAAACTACATTTCTTTCTCTGTTTGTTTGTTTTTTTCTTTCTTTTTCTGGAGGCAATTGGGATTAAGTGATTTGTTCAAGATAATCTGAGGCTAGATTTGAAACTAGGATCTCCTGATTCCAGGGCCAGTATACTATCTGCTGCACCACTTATTACAACCTTTTTTCTTAAATGACACTATTGTTCAAAATGTGAAAAAGCTTCCAAGATTACTTATCTAAATACAGATTATGTAATCTAGAAAAAGATTAATCTCTACTCAAAATTAATCTAGCCAAAACCCAGAAAACATGGAAGCTAGTCTTGGTTCTGCCATTAGGCTACTCTGTCATCTTGGAGAGATTACTTCTTAAAACGTCAGATTATCTAAAGAATAATGAGAGTAGATTAGAACATTTCTAAGGTCCATTTGCAAAGGTAAAATCTTTTTGTTCTAAACACAGCTTTTCATTTTTCTCTATGATTTAATAATAATAGTAACATAGGCAATAGTTTATTTAAATAAGCATATTTTAAATAGCATTTTAAGGTTTAAGAAGCTGTATATTTCTGATTATCTACATTAGTATATATTTGTATATATGCACACATATATTATATAATTTGTGTATGGATATGTGTATATATACAAGCATACAGATATGTATAGATACATATAATCACATAAATGTGATGTGTGTATAAGTATGCATATACTTCTATAAATATATGTGGATAGATATGTATGTACATATACTTAACTTATGTATATGTATGTGTATACCTATGTATCCATTCATCCATCCATCTATCTAAACACTAATGTGATGTCACAAGAATTCCATTAACTAAGTGCCATTATTATATCAATTTTATAGAGGAAGAAACTAAGGCTAAGAGGGATTGACACAGGGTCATCGAGCTAACTTAATTCTTCCTGGCTTCAAGTCTGTCTATACATTATGCTACTTAAGTGCCATTCTGAATGAATGAGATTCAATAATTTCATATTGGCTAACTTAAAATGAAAAAATAGGGTTTTGTTGATTCTCAAAATGCTGATTCAATATTGTTTAGTTCCTTTTCTTTCTCTGAGTTATTTTTTTGGGACTACTTTCTTGGTCATTATTACTGTCATTAAAGATAAAAATGATACAAGTACTGATTGAAACTGTAAAATCATGACTCTGTTGAGATACCTCTATCAGTAATAATTAATGACTATTTATTTGTTTAAAATCTGTATATTACTTTTATTTTACTTTCATACCATATGTTAAAAAAAAAAATCAGCTGCATTCTGGAACAGAAGTAAAGCACAAAATTTCTCAGGTAAGGTTTGGTTGGCTTGAATGCTTTAAGGAATACAAGAACATGATTCTTGGAGGCACTATAGGGTTCAGAGCTGGAAGTGATCTTAATTGTTCCAACTCTTATTTAACATATGGGAAACTGAGGCTTAGAGGAGCAAAGTGATTTATCTAAAATTGTACAAGAAATAAGAAAAGCTGGGCCTTAAATCCACTAATTCCAAATCCAGAACCATTTATATCACAGACAATAACCATAAGGAATGTGGAATAGACACAATCAGCGTGCCTCTAAGTTAGAGGATCCATTCATGAAAGTCCGAGACTTGTAAATTTAAAAGCACTTTAGAGGGCATCTGGTGCCAAACCTTAATTTTATAAAAAAGGGTACTAAGACCCAGCTAAGTCCAGGAATCTTTTCCATCTTCAACTCCAAATGTAGCAGTAAAATAAATTATAAATAAATATAAATCTAAAGGAATAGCTTCTGAAAAAGCTGAAGCATGTAATTAAATTATTGGAAATGAACACATGGTAAGGGGCATTAAGTTGAAGCCTGATGAAAACATAATCTTGCATACCCACTGGTCCTCTAGCAATAAGAGAAAAAAAATTATGTATATGTTCCCCACTATTGATAGCAAGAATGAGAATTGTGAGCCCAAAGAAATGCTGGTTGGAAATATTTTATAAAAGCAACACTTTTTTGCTTTAAATGAAGAACTGTGGCTATAAGCTGCCTTCTTAACACATTCACACACATATGCACACTAATAAAACTGCAATGCAAAAAGAAATTGGAAGCTGTTGTGCGACAGAACGTGAAAAATTACATGCTGCATTTCACTGGAAAGATAACACGTCACTACCCTCAATTTATAAACACTCACACAGACATGTAAATAAACAAATGGACTTGTGGCTGGTTAAGTGTATCCTCTATTTTATTATTTCCATTCTTCCCCACTGACGGTCTGTCACTGATTTATTTTTACCAGCTGGAACCAGGAAAAGGGATTAAGCAATATATGAATGTATTGGTTCTATTTCCACTAAATTTAATTTCCTCCTACCTTCAGGTTTTCCACCTGAGAATAAGGGAGATAGCAAAACTTGAAGAATATCAGAGCATCTTTTGCAAAAGATCAACAAAAATTAAATGCTTTTTTTGGCTTCTAGAAAACTATTACAGCTGGAAATCTGGTAGAAATAAACAAAGCTTAACCAACACCAAAGCAGCTAAGTACCTCACTTAATACATGAGTCACTGTTAATGAAACAGCTGCATGTGACAGTACTGTTAAACAGACCCAATCTGGAGAAGCTATAGGCTAAACTGAAAGGAATGAGGCATCCTTATTGGGAAAGGCTGAGTCCAAGCTCAGCTGTTAGAGGTCAGTGAAAGGGAACCACTAACTTTGGGCAAATTGTTCACAAGAAGAGTCTAATGTCATCTAGTACTTTTGGAAATAACAAGCAAGCTTTCCAGTTCTCTAGGATACTTTCCCCCTTTTTTCCCTCAGAAAGAAATAAGCAAATCTTTTGCAGTGCTTTGCAAACTTTCAAAGTCAACACAAAAAAATTAAGCCTTCTTTTAGATGATCAGTTAACTTGAAAGCGAGAAGGTTTCTGGGTACTTTTGTTATTTCAGTTGTGTCTCCATTTGGGGTTTTCTTGGCAAAGATACTAAAAACGTTTGCCATTTCCTTTTCCAGTTCATTTTACAGGTGAGAAACTGAAGCAAAGAGGGTTAAATGACTTGCCAGATTCACACAGCTAGTAAATGTCTGAGGTCACATTAGAACTCAGTCAGATAAGTCTTCCTGACTCCAGACCAGGGACTCTATCCACTTTGCTACTTCTGGGTAGTTTTACTACTAAATTATTTTGTCAGAAATCACTTAAAAATCTTCAATATGGAATCATTATGTTCTTTCATCAGGTATATAAAACTGAAAGATAGTGAAAGAGTGGAAGAATAAAGAAGTTCACAAGGAAGGAGAAGAGAGAACAGTGAAGAAAGAGGGGAGGGGAAACAGACTCAGAGCTAATGAGACAGAGAGACAGAGGTAGACTAAAGGAAGAAATGGAGAGACAGAGACTAAAAGCCATGTAGACAGAGAAAAAGGAACAAGAGACAAAAACAGAGGGGGGGAATAAGGAAGGGAGGAGAGAGGGAGGGCAAGAGAGAAAGAGAAAGAGCTAGAGAGAGAGAATGAGAAAGAGAGACAGAAAGATAGAGAAATAGAAAGAGAGAAGGGGAGAAAGAAAGGGAGGAAGAGAGAGACAGAGAGAGACAGAGAGAGATACACAGAGAAAGAAGATGCAAGAGAGAAAGAAAAGAGATCACATACCTGGAGCTGGAAGGGACCATAGATTTTGTGTAGTTCTATATGAAGAGCACAGAACAGGGAGCTCTATCATTGATTTGATCTTAAACAAGTTTGGTTCCCTGGGTTTCAGTTTTCATCTGCAAAATGAGGGGCTTGGTTGAGATGGCCTCTTCCATTTCATCCCAGACTGTATAATCATAGTCTTCCTCTCTCCTTTCACAGTTCAGGAAGTCAGCGTCCAGACAGGAGAAACAAATTCCATGGGTATAGAATGGCTGAGCCAGAATTCAAGAAGAAAAAAGAAACCTTCAAATCAGCAAGTACTCACCGTAATGCATGTAACAGTTGCCTCTAGTAGGATCCAGCTGAATAGCCTTCAAGAAGAATTTTTCAGCCTCAACTTTACGGCCCTTAAAAAAAGGGAGAGAGGGAGAAAATAAATGATTAAACAGTCACTAACCCTTTGTGATTCCTAAGCCATCACCTACCTCTTGCTTAAAAGTGAATTAGTTTACCTTTAATTTCTAATGGTTAGAAGACAAATTTAATGCTCCAGTTGTTCATTTCTAAACTTTATATGGATGTTGTAAAGTTTCAACCATTGTTGTTGACATTTCCTTTGGTAATATTTTTAGTCACATTTTCATTCAATCTTATGGTATGTAGATCAAAATGATGCTTTTAGAGACTTTGTTTATATTTTTAAATCCTTACATTTTAATTCTGAACTACTTGATATTTTGTTGCTTTAAATTTTAATTATTAACTGATGAGCTATTAGTAGATCTAACTTTTTTTAACCTGAAAAATAAAATGAATACTATAGATACTAGTTTTGGATAAGTGACTAATCATATAAATCACAAAAATCATAGAAACTGAGAATTGGGAAGTACCTCAGAGATCTAATCAAAACAAACTTTTATTCTAGAGTATCTATCTATAAGTGAACATGAGGAGAACAAATCCAGTGACATGGAACCTCTTAACTCCCAAGGAATTCAATCTCAATCTAATTTGGAACATTTTTAATTATCAAGAAGGCTTTTTTCTTTCTACATTAAATCAAAATCTACCTCTCTGTAATTTCTTCAATATTTTCAAGTCTTCCTTTTGGAACAAAATAGATAAAACCTAATCTTTTATCCAAGAAAGAGCTTTCAAAAAAGCAATGGTAGCTAGCAATTCCACCCTCTCCCTCCCCCCCCCCCCCCACCAAAAAATGTGGCAACCTGAAATGAGGAAAAGGTACCAGACTACAGCAGGATGGTCACTTCTGTTATTTTGAATACCATACCTCTCTGAATGCAGTTTAATATATCATTAACCTGGCTTCTATATTACTTTGCTGATTCATATTAAACCTGCAGTCTGCTACAATCTCTAGAACTCCAGACATCTTTTTTCCATCCTATACTAGACAAGTTCATTTTTTGAACCGTTATATGTATGTGGCTTTATATCTGGGTCTTCATATTAACTTCTGCTCACCATTTTTGCCTTTCAAGATCTCTTTTGGTTCTGACTTTCATTAATATATTAGCCATTGGCCTCAGTTTTCTTATCTACAAAATGAGAGGGCTAGCTCCATCACCTACCTTTCTGAGTTTTGTATTATCTGGAAAGTTCATAAGCTTGCCATCTATAACTCTATCCAAATCATTAATAAAATTATTTAAATGCACAGAGCAAGATTAGATCATTAGAGCATGCACTAGAGACCTCTCTCCAAGGTAATATTATTTCTTTAATAATTAACTGCACATTGGGTCTGCTGATTGAACCAATTTCAAATTCAACAAAACATATTCTTGTTTAGCTCACATTTCTCCATATTGTCTGAAAGGATCTGTGAGGAATGGTATAACATGACATTTGGACAATTATATAGGAAGAACAATATCGTACCAACCCAGAACAGTCCCTACCCCATTCCACATTCAAATTAGCCTAGTTTTTCTTTTTATTATTAAAGCTTTTTAATTTTTAAAACATATGCATAATTTTTCAACATTCATCCTTGAAAAACCTTGTATTCTAATTTTCCCCCCTTCCTTTTACTCCCTCCCCTAGATAGCAAGTAATCTAATATATGTTAAACATGATAAAAATATGTTAAATCAAATATATGCATACATATTTATATAATTATCTTGCTGCACAAGAAAAATTAAAATAAAGAAAAAATGAGAAAGAAAATAAAACGCAAGCAAACAACAAAAAGAATAAAAATGCTATGTTGTGATTCACACTCAGTTCCCACAGTCCTTTCTCTGAGTGTAGATGGCTCTCTTCATTACAGGATCATTGGAACTGGCCTGGATCATTTCATTGTTGAAAAGAGCCATATCCATCAGAATTGATCATCGTATAGTCTTCTTGTTGCAGTGTACAATGATTTCCTGGTTCTGCTCATTTCACTTAGCATCAGTTAGTGTAAGTCTCTCCGGGTGTCTCTGAAATCACCTTGCTGATCATTTCTTACAGAACAATAATATTCCATAATATTCATATACCATAACTTATTCAGCCATTCTCCAATTGATGGGCATACATTCAATTTCCAGTTTCTTGCCACTACAAAAGGGGCTGCCACAAACATTTTTAGCTAGTTTTTCTTTATAAACTATTGCAATTGACTTTAAGATTTAATTAGTACAAGGGATCAAAGCTTGCTTCATTTTAACTATGAATATAAAATAGTCAGGTCAAGAAGACTCAGAGTTCTTCCCTTTGGTTTATGACCAAAGACCGACAGTTTGAACCACAGTGGGAAATTTAGTTCAACTGAATCAATGCTTTATCCTGTATAAACATCCTTTCCTTGTTCTGAATGTCACTTCCCTGTTATGACTAAGTAAACTTCCTGTTGTTAACAGATAGGTGAATTACCAGGTGTACCATTTAGTTTTAGTTTTGGATCTAAGTTACCAAGAAATTTATTTGACAAAAGGCAAATTCATTACAACTTAAAAGAGTCTCTGGAAATCATTTAGGTTGCAAAGATCCAAAATTTTCATTTGACAGATGAACAAACTGAGCACACTCTTCCTTAACTCCACCTCCAAACTACTTCCAGAGAAATTAGCTGACTTGCTTGAGGTCACATAATTTAGTAATGACAGAGTTGGAGCTAAAAACCAGTCTCTTCTGGTTTCTACTTCAGGATTTCACTATGCTATGATATTTTGAAATCCTTAGTGAAAATGCGATATGAACCATATAAAGTGAAAACCATAATATGTAATATATTTACAAATATTAGGGGAAAAAAGAAAAAAAAACAGAAATTTTTGTATTGTTCTCCCCATGTTTTTAAAGGGCATCACTTGGGACTGACTCCCAAATAAAGCAACAGGATGAGAGGCAATAAACGTTGGGTATACGCCTTAGCAAAACAATAGACTGAACAACATCAACACACACACACACACACACACACACACACACACACACACACACAAAACCTCATCAGAAAAACAAGCAGAGTAGTGTCCTCTGTGATTGCTCAGTAGACCAAGTCATAAAATTCAATGAGCCCCATCATCTGCCTCATGCCAGAAGAAACACATTGAATGCCAAAATACTCTTTCTCAAAGGAAACACTGGACCCTCCTGCAAAACCCCATTTTTCCCCTCTGTGGTCATTAATTAGCTGGTTATCTGCCAACTAAGGGAGAGGGCAAAAAACTCATCAGACAGAGACAGTGGGTAACCAAGTAATGTCTCAGTGCCAAAGTTACTTGGGACACTTATATACCATGAACTTTGGTTTAGTGATCCTGCAAGTGGAAAAATTGTGCTGTGTTAATTAAATCAACTATTTTATCACTTTTTTAGGAGGATAACACTTGAGGTAATAACAGAAAATGAAATATTACTTTTGCAGCAAGTCTTTCCCATGTTTGGTTAGGGAGTTATCCAGGTAGGTAATAATCTTTATTGAAATATTACTATCTTCTACATATGCAACCCATATAATCATTAAGCTTTCTGGCTGACTCAATTCAATTCAGTTTAATTCACACTGATCCAGTATCCCCTCTTTCAAGAAGTACTATTCTAAGCTTTCAAGAGAAACAATGCTCAAGTTAATAATCCATAGCTCTATTTTTTAATCATCTTTTTTTTCCCCACTCTCCCTCTCCCTTTCCCTTTCTCTCTCTCTTTGTCTATATATATGCATATACTTTTACTCTCTATGATCTCATCTGATCCCCTCATTTAGATATCATTCCTTTGGAAATGCCTTCCAAATCTATACATCCAATATTAATTCTCTTCAGAACTCATCTTATATCTCCAAATGTCTGATAAAATATCTCCACCTAGATGCTAAAAAATCATCTCAAAATCAGCATGTCTAAAATGGAACTCTTTCTTTTTCATTAAATGTTCCTTGTCTCTTAATTACTCCATTTCCACAAAGAACATCATTTCTTCAAGTCATTCAGGTATATTATTTAAATGAAATAACCTTGATTCTTCATTATTACTCACTCTTCTATCCAAATAATAGCTTATATTGTTGTGTTTGTCCTTCATTCTCTAAGAGGACCATGATATCAGGGAGCTTATTATACCTTCACAAGACCAATCCCATCCATTCCCCTTACTAACACAGTCACGACCCAAGATCAGGTTCTTAGCATTCTTTATTGCAAAAGTTTTCTAATTGGTCTTTCTTCATTCAGTTTCACCTTTCTCTGATCTATCTTCCACACATCAAAATGATTTTCCTACAGCAACTGTCACTTCATTGTTCAAGAATCTTCAGTGATTGCATATTATCTCTATGAAACATAATCTCATTAGCATTTAAAGACTTCACCATGTAGATTTTTTTTTAGGTCGATTACATGTTATTCTCCATTATTCAATGTAATTTTTGGCCCCAATTAGCTTACTTGCTATACTCTAACTATGATAAAGAATATTTCCATTTCTACTTTTAAGTCAAATGTATGCTCCCCATACCTGGAATATTTTTCTTCCTGACTTATTAAGATTGTGAAGGTTCAAACTCAAGTACTAGCTCCTAAGAGAGGCTTTTCTTTATCCTTACAATTTTAGTGACTCTCAATTATTATACATATATCTTATGTTCAAATATGTAGGCTAATAACTACCCCAAGTAGGATAATACATAGGACCATTTACTGCAAATTACAAATCCCTTGAAGTGGACATATGTATTCATATGCACATTTTTGGATGTCCTAATAATGTAAAATAATAATTAGTTCTAGCCCAAAGAAATATTAAGTGTAAATTTAAATAATGGCACCCACTTCCCTTTATGGGATTCATTATTCCCATGAATTGAGACCTATTTGTATAGTCCTCCTCTCATTTTGTAAACAAACTGAGAAAAGGTTAAGTACTTTACCAAATATCACACAGATAGTAAATAACAAAGGCAAAATTTGAATTCAGGTCTACTGAATTCAAATCCAGTTTTCGACCTATCCTTTTCCTCCCATTTCTTTTTTCATTCTCCTTTCTCGGTGGCACAATGTCTAGAGCAAATCTTACACTTTGGGTAAAAATCTTACACTTTACATTCCAAAAAGGGTCATATAACTAAATGGGGGAGGACACAAAATTATGATTTATTATCAGTCAATATTTGACTATCTATTGCATACCTGTAGTCATGTAAAATTTTCTTAGGCAAAAAGAGGTCATGAGTAGAAAAAGTTTAAAAAGCCCTACTCTAGAGAACTGATCTTAGAGTCATAAGGCTCATCTTTAATAGTTCAAATTTGGTCTCAGACACTTAACAGATGCATTATCTTGGGCAAATAAATCACTTAACTCTGTTTGCCTCATTTTCCTTATCTGTAAAATGATCTTGAGAAGAAAATGGCAAAAAAAATCTCCAGTATCATTACAAAAAAAACTCCCAATGAGGCCAATGAAGAGTTAGACTCTACTAAACAATAATGTGTTTGACATTAAGTAATAATCAAAAATGTAACATTTGATACTCTGAATAGTAGGCAGATAAAGGCATATGATATTGTTCAGATTTTCAAATATTTTACAATTTTCCTCTTTTAGGTCATAAAACATATATTTATATGCACACAATATAAAAGTTGTTTCCAAAGTATTCATTAAAGCTTTTAATCTTAACTTTTAACAGAGTAAGACTACTATACACTTTTGAAATATGGTAAACACAGACATTTATATATGCCTATGTGGAAAGATAGATAATATGTATAATACATACATATATACACACACACACACACATGTGAATGTATGTCCATCCAAAATAAGAGTACATGATACATAATTACTTTCCGAGAAATAGAAAACAAATCGTTTGTTTGGCTTTTAAATCTTTTCATACTCTTACTATCCTGCCAATGTTCATTCCCCTCAATGAACTCTTCAGGTCAGTGACATTGGCCTTTTTGTTGTTCCCCATGTAGGGCATTTCCATTCCCAGCTTTGGGAAATTCCTTGAGATTATCTTTTTCATATTTATCTCTTAATCTCCCTGGCTTCCTCCAAGTCGCTGATAAAATAACATCTTCTATTCCAGTCCCTCTTAATACTATTGTGTTCTCTTTGACATTATCATTACTATAAATTCACTATCTTTTTGGTACAAAATTTTTTACATGTCTCCTCCCTTATTAGATGGTGAGTTCTTTAAAGGCAGGGGCTGCTTTTCCTGGGCACATAAAGAAAGGCAAAAAACAGGCCCTGGCGTCTTCAAGGACAGATCATTGGAACACTCTACTAGAGATCTCCTCCAAGGTAAATATTATTTCTTTAAGAATTCATTTGTCATGGAATAGGCTTGTTCAAGCCAGTGCCTAGACCACAGTAGGTAGTCAATAAATGCTTAATTAATAAAATTGCCTTGAGGACAGGAGCAAGGAATGAAACCACCATTTTACAAGTATGAAGGAGTCTTTAAGAGAGGAAACTGTCTCCTTTCATGAGTTAGCACTATGTCTAAAATGTGTAATGTTAGGCCTGGAGTCCTGAGGATGGTGTGTGTGTGTGAGTGAGAGAGAGGGAGAGAGAGGGAGAGAGAGGGAGGGAGGGAGGGAGGGAGGGAGGGAGAGAGAGAGAGAGAGAGAGAGAGAGAGAGAGAGAGAGAGAGAGAGAGAGAGAGAGAAAGAGAGAGAGAGAAAGAAATAGAGACAAAGGCAGAGTTTGAACTCGGGTATTTAGAGTATCTAGATCAGATTTTTAATTCACTAACTTACACATCTCCTTTATTTAGCAAATGTTTACTGTGTGCAGAGGAGCTATACTAGGAAATGGGATGACACAGAATTTATGTGAGATACAAGCACATTCTCGTTCCTTAAGATAATGACACTGACAAGATACTCAGTCATCCTTGACTGCAATCTTCCTCCCAGGAATCACTGGAAGGATAGGAAAAAATCAGAATGCTAAACATTTGCCAGCAAGAAGAGAACCTTTAGCATATCCTGCCAAACAGAAAAACCTTCAGATACAGGCCAGCATGTCCACTGTCCAAGGACTACATCATCAGAGTGACTTCAATATGCTGAAATGTAATTTACTTCAACCATATCAAACAATCAGCTAATATAAATTTATCATGCATCTACTATGTGCTGATCCCAACATGCTAGATAATGATGTTTCAAAGACCAAAGAAAGGAACAACGTAAGGAACTTACATTCTCTAAAAGCAAGTCAAGGATTTGTAAGAAGCTAAGATGAAGAAGAATAGTATGGTAGGCATGAGGGAGAGTCAGTGAGAAGACATAGAAACAGATCAAGTAAAGGGAACACCAAAGAGACCCCAATGGTTGGAACTAGCATCAAGAGCTGGAAGGGACATAAAAATTCATCTAATGTAGGTCTTCCTAAATTTTTTCCACATATGACCCTTTTCACCTGAGAAATTTTTACATGACCTTGGGTATATAGGTATATAAAATAGATATACAAATCAAACATATACTGATAATAAATCATAACTTCATGACTCTCACGTTCAGTTAACAGACTCCATAGAGTTGTAAACCACAGATTAAGAAACTTTGATCTAGTCTAACTGTTACAATTTACAGATGAAGAACCTATGGCCCAAGGAAGAGTGTAATTCCTCCAAGGTCCCAAAAATAGTAAATGTCAAAGGCAGGATTTGAATACTAGTCTTCCAGGATTCTAAAACCAATGTTCATTCCATTGTACCATAGTGAATTACCAATATCAATGAAATTAGAGCTCAAATCAAAAATAAATAAATAAATGAAGTCAGTGATGATATCATGATTCTACAAAAAACATAATTTTGATTTGAGTTAAGAATTATACCTTAGGTTTTCTGTCATGCACAATAAAAATGTCCTAGATCAGGAAGAGCCACATGTTTATTCTACCTTAGACATAACCAGCTATACAACATCAAGCAAAACTAATACCGCTCTTCTTCAACTTCCTCACTTGTAAAATGGAGAATGACATTAACGTTGAAATATTACATAAATGTCAATTTTATTAAGACTATATCTGTAAATGGTTTTTTGTGGGAAGTGTAAGATACATCATATGTTCTCCAAATAGATCAATATACAAAGAAGAGAGCTGAAAGTCATTTCAGAAATCTAGAATGGCTTCCAATTTTCCACTTAAAATGTGTGTCTATTGAGTATTTCCTTTTAGACATGGAAAAGTCCTGAAGACCATTTGGTCCCAAACTATTTGGCAATGGTACAGAAAAGAATCATGGAGGTTTGCTAAAGGGCCAGCCCAGGCTCATAATGTACTGGAACTGACACACTCTCATTCTGCGGAAGTCAAGTGCAGTGATAATAACCAGGAAAATACTATTCAGTGGTGAAAAAAAAAAAAAAAAAGGGAGTCCTAGAGCACAGCTGGCATACAGCTGTGTCACAACAGAGAGCAAGATGTTACTCAGTACCATAAAAGGCGGCGGACATGATGAGAAGGCAAGCTTGAGGCCTCCATGTGTTCTTGGCAGAAGGCCACAAAACTTGAATCCAGATGTACTTGATAGAGGATAGAGTCAGATGTAAATAATTCACTAACTGTATACAATCCATGCAATGTGCATTTACTTGTTGGCTTTTTTTTTTTGGTGGGGGGGGTGACCTATGATTTCATGCTCGTGGAGATTTCTCACTGTGGAAAATCACTCTACCAATATAGATCAGCAACTTGTTTGTAATTTACAGAACCACAGATGAATTGAAAGTTGCCTGGGGTATTGAGCTGTTAAAATGTCTTACCTTTGGTCACATAGTAGGTACCAAATCCAGGACTTGAAGCAGGTATACCCAGCTCCAAGGCTGGCTGGCCTTTTGTCCACTATACTATGCTTTCCCTCACAGTTCCTTTTATTAGATGAAAAAAGTTCCTTTGGGAAGCTGTTGAATTATAAAAATAGCACTAGCCTGAAACTAGGCTGTAGTCTAGATTCTGTCATCAATTAGTTATATAAAGTAGGAAAGTCATTTAACATTCTTGCGCCTCAACTTCCTCACCTGTAAAGTGAGGGTGCTAGATGAGTTTATCTTTAAGATCACTGCTTGTTCTAGAGTTCTATAATATTAATGTCTAAACAAACAAAGAAAAAGATAGAGATGTAAATGGAATCTTAATGATGACGTTGGCAGCTAGATTGAAAGAGCGGCATGTCTGGAGTTAGGAAGATGCATCTTTGTAAACTTAAATCCAGCCTCAGACATTTGATAAGCTGTATGACTTTGGGCAAGTCACTTAACTCTGCCTCAGTTTCTTCATCTGTAAAATGAGCTAAGAAAAGAAATGGCAAACTACTCCAATATCTTTCCCAAGAAGATCACAGGTAGGGTCATAAAGAGACACAAATGAAATTAGTGAATAACAATGGCAATAACAAAATGATGACATTATAAACGAATGTGTCAAAGTACCAATTACAGAAACAGTAAAAGGAAAATCATCAAGTCAACATTTTATCTACAACTTATATTATTTAGAGTAGCCTATAGCACTGAGAGGTTGTCTAAGGTCAGAAATCTGAAAAAAAATTAATAAAATAGAAAAAGATATGATGAATAAACAAGCATTTAGTAAATGCTTATTGTATGCAAAATATTGGGGTTAGACATAAAAATTAGAAATAGTCTCTGTTCTGAAGAGGCTTACATTCTAATGAGGAAGGCAACACAGAGTAATAAACTGAATATAAAATTTTAAGAACTAGAAACTCAACAAACCAAAATTAAAAGAAAAATAGATCAATGGGTAGCAATAAAAAACCTAGAATTGAAAAGATAAAGAATGCAAATTAAGCCTATGGTTTCATTGATACAAGGAACTTGCAGATAAAGAAACTTCTCTTATTAAGGCAGGTCAGTATCTTTTCTCTAGAACATACTGCCCTACAGAGTTGCCAAGAACACTTAGAGCATAAGTGAAGTACTCAAGTTCACACAGTTGTTATGTATCAGGAGTGAGACTTCAACCAGGTCTTCTTGGCTTTGCAGCTCATTTTTTATTCACTAAGTCACATTGGCTTTCTTTTGAGGTCATAAATAAAACTAAGAGCTATTTTTTGAAACCATAAATAATACTGATAAACTTTTGGCTAACCCAATTTTAAAAAAGGAAGAAAAATTTTAAAATCCTAAAGCTTTCACAAATTTATAAGAAAGATCAGTCTCAGATACTATCTGCCTATTATTGGATTTTTCAACTACATCTCAAAATGTCTAGTAAAAATTTCCTGTTGTCAGTATGTCAGATGAATGGAGAGAATCTTTGAGGATATGGCAGCAGGGAGAAGGAGGGAAGAAAAGTGAAACTATTTCAAATTTAGTTTCAGACACATGCTAGCATATAGGTCTTCCTATAAAGTGGACTACTGCCATGGCCCTGTTAACCTGGCCAAGTCACTTAACATCTGTTTGCATCAGTATCCTTAACCATAAATGGAAAAAATGACAAAACATACCGAAATATTGAGGTAAGGAACAAATGAGATCTACTATGCTTCTAGCACAGGGACTGGCACAATAGGTACTATGTAAATGCGTATTCCTTTCTCTTTCATCACCCTTCTATATTTAATTATAAATTCCCTGGTTTCTACCTTATTAGGTCCACTGGTCTCTCTTTTAATACCTGGGAAGAAAAGAACACCATGGAAAAAGGAAATAACATGCCTAAGTCCCAGAAGCCAGCCAAGTGATAAAGAGATTAGTGGTTTATAGATAAGTTCCAAGACCAAAAAGCATGAATTCATTTCAATTCATTCAATGTATTCTATGTTCAGAGCACTGTTCTAAGGATACAAATCCAATTCAATTCAACAAATGCTCATTGCTGTTCAGTAAGCTACAGTTTTCATCTTCTTGGACTTTACTATTCCCATGATGGCAACAGAAAATAGCACATAATAAATATATACAAGTGTTATGGGAGGTCTAATGGGGGAATGCCACTTGAGACTGGAAGATCAGGAAAGGCTTCAAGGAATGGGGAATAGTTGAATTTGTCTTTAAAGCATTTGTTTGTATATAGAAGTAGAAAAGGGAAGTGGGAAGGCATTCAACAAATAGGAAATAGTATGAGCAAAGGATTAGAGATGAGAAATTATGGCTCTATATAGCAAAAAAATAACTTAAATTTGGCTGAGGCAGAGAAGGCATGAAATGAAATGCTATGAGATACGATCAGAAATTCAACACTGGATTATGTAGGGCTTTGTATGCCAGAATAAGTACTGTGACTCTTTCTGTAGAAAACATGAAAGTTTGTTTTTTTTTTTTTAAATCAAAGGAGGGACAGGATAATATCAATGCACAAGGTAGACAAATTTGGAAAAATGGACTAAAACAGTAAAAGAATAAAAACTAGAAGAGCTGTAGGGAAAGGGAAAGAACAAATATTTATCAAGCACCTACTATGTGCCAAACACTGTGCTAAGCACTTTACAAATATTATCTCATTTGATATTCACAACCCTAATAGGTAGAGCAGGGATTAAGTGACTTGACCCTTAATGGCAATAGTCCAATTTATCTATAGAAAGGCTTATATAGGACTAGAGAAATGGGAAAGGAGGTACACAGGATCACAGAATGATAGATTTTAAGATGAAAAGGACCTTGGGAACTATCTTGCTCTCAACCCTCTTGTTTTTAAGATGAAGAAATTGGGATACAGGGAAGTTAAATAAAGGTACAAAGCATCAGAGGAGGGATTATTCTCATTCCAGATACTCTGGCTCCAAAGCCAGATCTTTTTTTTTTTTTTTTTTTCATTGTACTATACTACCTGGAGAATAGATCACTTAAACAAAGAATGAGAAAGGACCCCAATGGGTCCCCAATTGGGCCCAATGGCCCAATCCATATCTGAACATGGACCTCCTCAAAAACCACCCTGTAATGCAAACACCTAATCTAACTTCCATTTAAAGACCTAACAATAACAGGATCCCTTTCCCTGCTGAGTCATCTATTTCCAAATCTGCACAGGTCTAGCTGTCAGGAAATTTTTCCTTATAACAATTCTAAATTTAGCCTTTTAGGCTATCAGATTGTGCATACCCTTCGATCCAGCAATGTTTCTAACTTGGCTTGTATCCCAAAGAGATCTTAAAGGAGGGGAAAAAATGTTTGTGACAGCCCTTTTTGTGGTGGCAAGAAACTGGAAACTGAATGGATGCCCATCAGTTGGAGAATGGTTAAATAAGTTGTGATATATAAATGTAATGGAATATTATTCTTCTATAAGAAACAATCAGCAGAATGATTTCAGAGATACCTGGAGAGACTTAGATAAAATGATGCTAAGTGAAATGAGCAGAACCAGGAGATCATTGTACACAGCAACAAGAAGACTATATGAGGATCAATTCTGATGGACTTGGCTCTCTTCAACAATGAGATGATTGAGGCCACATCCGATGGTCTTGTGAAGAAGAGAGCTATCTACACCCAGAGAGAGGATTGTGGGAACTGGCCACAACACAGTATTTTCACTTTTTGTTGTTGCTTGCTTGGATTTTGTTTTCTTTCTTATTTTTTTTCTTTTTTCATCTGATTTTTCTTGTTCAGCACATTACAGAAATATGTATAGAAGAATTGCACATGTTTTCTATATATTGGATCATTTGTCTTGGGGAAGTAGAAGAGGAAGGAAATTTTGGAACACAAGGTTTTGCAAGGGTCAATGTTGAAAAATTATCCATACATATATTTTGAAAAAATAAACAACTTTAATAAAATAAAATAAATTTGGCCCTTTGTAGCTTCCATCCTTTGCTCCCATTTCTGCTTTCTGAGGCAAGAACAAGACAAATTAATTTTTCCATATGATGGACTTTCAAATATTTGAACATAGCTATCATGTCCTTCTGCTTTCCTCTATATTCCCTTTTGACCTCTCCTTTAAAAACATTCCTCCTCCTTTTCACATATAGGATACTCAGTTTGGATGCTTTTTACTTCATCCAGTAAAAAACTGGATGCTGGACTGAATCTGTAAGAAGTTTTGAACATTGTTTACTGAGTACATGGGGATGCTCCAAATAAAAATAATAATGTCAGAAAAAAGAAAATGTATTTTAGGAAAGAAATGAGATAACTTTGTTGTGGAAAAATTTGCTTAAAAAGTAAGCTACTAGATTTCAGAAAAGCTTGGAAAGACCTACATGAATTGATGCTAAATGAAGTGAGCAGAACCAAAAGAACATTGTATTCAGTAGCAACAAGATTATGTGATGAACAACAGTGATGGACTTGATTTGTTTCAACAATGAGGTATTTCAAGGCAATTCCACTAGACTTGATGAAAAGAGCCATCTATATGCAGAAAGAAAACTATGGAGATTGAATATGGATCAAAGCAAAGTATCTTCACCTTTTGTCATAATTATTTGTTTTCTAGTGGGGTTTTTTTTTCCTTTCATCTTTTGGTCTGATTTTTCTTGCACATATGACAAATATGGAAATATGTTTAGAAGACTTGCACATGTTTAATCTCTATTGTATTGCTTGTTGCCTAAGGGAGGGGATGAGGGAAAGGAAGGGAGAAAAATATGGAACATAAGGTTTTTCAAAGATGAATGATGAAAACTATCTTTGCATGTATTTGGAAATATATATATATATATATATACACACACACATATATATAAAGTAAGCTACTTAAGGGCAAGAACTGAATTTTTTGTCTTTATATTTTCATCATGATGTATAGGATAGCGCACATGGTACATATGCCTCTATCTGCATCTATAGAAAGACATCTTTAAATATTTCTCTAACAAAGTTAATCTTTATCAGTAGATATATCTCTAGAATATAGATACATACAAGTATATATATATATATATATATATATATCTTTCTGTGTGTTTATATAAGTATACACATAATATAAGAGGGGAAAAGAGAAGGGAGAAGGGGAGGGAAACAAAGAGAGAGAGAGCTGATTAGAAAGTTTAAACTTTATATGCTTCTATAAGCATAAGAATTATATCACTTGTAAATCAAAAATCTCACCTTTTCAGAACCTCCTAATTTTGAGTACCTGCCCTCTGGGATTACTTTTACTTTACTCTGGATATAACTTTATATGTACATAGTTGTTTGGAAAAATGTCTTCCTCATTAGAGTGCATGCTCCCTGAGGCCAGGGGCTATAGTTATATCTCTTTTTTATCTTCTGAGCTCAAAGATTGCATTTAGCAAATGCGTGATAAATACTTGGTAAATCAACCAAACTGGTTGATTTCACTGGATATCACTGGATCATAGGCTCTATGATCTAAAAGGGACTTTAAAAATCGTTGTGTGACTTTTCCAAGGTCACCATGCTGTGAAGTGGCAGAACTGGGATTTGGGCTCATGACTCCAAGTTTTGTGTTCTGTCCACTGCTCTATTCTGAAACCCACTTTTCTAAAAGAAATTCTAGCTTTTACAACAAATGTCATTTAAACTTACCATCAGTTTCTCTCAACTTATCTTTGTAATCAAATAGTTCCACTGCCAAGTAAATGAAAAGAGCTGATATAAACCTTGCAGCAAACCTGGCAGTGTCGGCATAACATAAAGCTCATTACTTTTGGTGTAATATGTTTCCCTGCCTCTTTCTTCTTCTGGAGAAACTAGCACACACTGTAAAAATAAATATGATCCTTCACAGCTAGAAATGCTGTAAGCCCACAGGCATTTGTCAGAGATAATTATTTTTTAATTAATATTCTCTTCTCAACTAAAATACATTTTCTCAATATTTTGTCATTTCATAACACATCTGCATTTGATTTAAGAAATCTTTGCTGTACATAATATATACAGGTGCCAGTATTTACAAAATAAAAAAATCACTCTATATACTCACTTTAAAGTGAAGTTATGGAGACAGAAGAGTTTGTTTTAAAATATTTGTAGATATAGATAATACACACGTATATAAGAGACAGATATAAAGACAGAGAGACACAGACAAGAGATAGGGAAGGAGGAGAAATGAGGAGGAGGGAGAGACACAGACAGAGAGAAAGAGAAAGAAAAAAAGACAGACAGAAACAGAGACACACTAAAAAAAAGAGAGAGAAAAGAAAGTTTATGCTTTATATTTCTATAAACATGAATTATATCACCCATCAATAAAAATAATGAATATCTTACCTTTCCACACACCCCCAATTGCTAGTATCTTCCTTTTGAGATTATCTTTACTTTATCTTAAATACACCTTTTAAAATGTGCTTTTATTTAATTATACATTTATGTTTTAAAATATAAAATTCTAGAGTTATATTTTGGTTTTTTATGGACTTTCTTTACAAAAAAAAAAAAGCCATTGCATTGAAATCTCTCTATTTACATCCAATTTTTTTTTAAAATGAGCAAGTCTAACAGTATAACGGGGTCTATATTGCAAACACAGAAAAAAATTCTCTACTGTATAATTTATTTGGTGCTAACATCAACAAATAGGCCTATAATTTGCAAATGATGATTTGGTAGCAACTAGCTCAAGATGCTTGCACTTGTCAGAATCACAGTATTTTACAATTAAATTTATCAAAGTTCTATCTTCTGTCAAGCACCAGGTTGTTTTTTTTTTTTTTTTTCAGTTCCATCCTGTGAATATTGATTTCCCAAGACATACAAAGAAAAGGCTATTACAAACAGAGAGGCCAACCAAAACTCCTCCCCTTTCTTTTCTAGACACAAATATGATTCTTGGGTAATGTCTATAAGGTTACAGCAAGGAAAGAGAAAAAAAAATACATGTTGAGAAAAATGGGAATGTCCTGACAGCTTATCAGCATGGAGACTTTGTATTCATAAATGCATATGATAAGCATATTGTAGAATTTTTCCAGTTTTGAGCAGTCAAATGTGCAGCTGATAACACACATACAAGCATGCTTTGGTTTCACATCAATATAAAACAAACATACACTGTCTCTCCAATACTAACAGAAAATGTGTTATTTTGTAGGAAAATATGTTGTACTTGCAGGAAGAAATAAAATAGTTAAGAATTCCATGCTTATGGAGAATAAAAAGTTTCAACATCTTGGTTTCCACATAAACAATCTATTTACTATTCCAACTCAGAGCTAACTTCACAGAAGATTACTTGATCTCAGGAAAAAAAAAATATATATATATATATACATATTATATATATGTATTTATATATATATTTTTTTCCTGAGATTATATATATATGATTTCCAAAGAGTACTTCTTAAAATTCAACTTCCTAAAATTTGGCATCCCAATGCTTAATTGACAATGGAATTGGCATTTTTAGCTGAGAGATCTAAGAATTGTACACTGAATTGGCTCTAAACACTAAATTGATGTCCTCAGTTTTAACATACATGTTATCCAAACATATAGGAGTACGATAGATTTTTAAGTAATCATAAGGTATGTTTTTCTTAATGGATTTGTAAAGCATTTTATAAGAATGTTTATGAACTTCTCCTTAGACAGCTTCTTTAAAAATCAGAATCCAACAATATAGTGTTTATAAGAATATAGCAATAAATAATATTTACTTAAAAGAGTTAAAGATTTTAATGTGTAAAAGATTTGCTAACATGAAGAAACATATAGAGATCATGAAGTTTAAAGGAGGGAAGAGGAGAAGAATTTCAATGATCAAACTAGAGTTTTAACTGAAAAGTTAAAAGAAAAATGAGAATTTTTCATGATCATAGAGAAGATTTTTAATTTTTAAATGGGAAAGGGCAATTTAAATATCCTTCCCTCTCTTTTAACACACTGATGTTTCCACAGGAGGATCTTCTCACTAGACCACTGATATAAGCTGCCAAGTACAGTTTAAGTGTCTTAAGTATGCAAGTACGCATGTGTACTTATGTGTATATATCTATTGCTTAGGAACAACAAAAACATAGCAATGACCTGGAAGATCACATTTCTGCAAAATAAAAAATAACTTTCAGTGACTATTATATGAAAAAGGTACAATGATATAATCTGTAGAATGTAGGTACTTTGAGGGCAGAGACTAGCACATATTTCATACATAGCTGACATAAATGTTGGTTCAATATAAAGTGAAAAAAAAACCAAAAATAAACAAAAAGTATTGTAAGTGCAGTGTTTTTTCCAAATCTGTCATATCTTATATTCCTGGCTCCAGGCTCTACTTTTACTCAATTATTTATTTCTTAAAATTTTGTTATTGAGAATTTATTTATTAATGGGAAGGATGAAATTTGGGGGGGGGGAGAAAGCAAGAAAGTTCTTTTAATGTGAATTTTTAATTTTAAAATAATTTTTCAATATAAGCTTGACCTTAGTTAACCATTTTCTATAGAAAGAGGCAGTAGTGGAAAATACACAATAAGAGAACTGATGTTACTAGAAAAGTGCTGAGAACAGGTTTGGTGTCCAGTATCTACTGGCACCTCCACTAATCTTTCAGATCAGCACCAATGAAAGAGGTTAGCAGAGTCCAACCAGAAGGTTAGGATGGGGATAAATCTAGAATCTGGAATACATAGCTTTGTTATCCTGCAACTTTTCAGAGTTCCTTGGATAGCAAGGAGATGAAATCAATCAATACTTAAATCATTTCATTGGAAGGACACATGCTGAAGTTGAAGGTCAAATATTTTGACCACATAATGAGAAGACAGCACTCAATGAAAAAGATTGGAATGTTGGGGAGGATTAAAGGCAAAAGGAGAAAGAGATGGCAGAGGATGAAATGGATAGATATGTCTTGGAAGTCATGAATATGAGGTTGGACAGACTTGCTAGATCCTGGGGTCACAGGCCTTGCTAGAAGGCCTAACATGCTTGATCCATGGGGTCACAAAGAACTGGACATGACTGAATGACTTTGTGCTGGAGTGGTTTGCCATTTCCTTCTATAGATCATTTTGCAGATCAGGAAATTGAGGCAAACAGGATGAAATGTCTTGCCCAGGATTACATAGCCAGGAAGTGTCTGAGGCCAGATTTGAATTTGGGAAGATAAACCTTCCTGACTCCAGGCCTGGCACTCTATTCACTGCATCACCTTATTACTGTAACTCTATTATATGATGATTTTTTCTTAAATATTTAGTTAAAAATGCATAAAATATTTTTATCCTTTGGGAAAAACAGTGCATGCTAATGTCTTGACCAAAATTATACACTTCCACACAAAGCTAATCCCTCAGGTAAAATGTACATGCATTCAGTTAATTCCCATAACTGGTAGTTTTATTCCTAACTACATCACAATATATATTATTATATTTAATGAAGTGAAGTATGAGTTATTATCTGTGCTCCATTACCCCTGTCAACCTAATACAAATTTATCAGCTCCTTATGTAGGACTCAGAGTTCCCAAAGTTTCCTTTAAAATGAATGACAGTCAAAATGCTGCCATGACTATCAGTGAACAATAGGTCACCAGAGACTCATTTTCTACCCTGCTGCCAAAAAAAAGGAAAAATACATTGAATTTCAGTGTTTGCTGACTTTTTCTTTCCATTTCAACCATTCCATTTCACTCTGGCCATTCTCAGCTTACCCACTAGAACTCACACTCCTTCCCCTTGGGCCTGGGCTCTGATAATGTAATTCACCTTGTTCATGTGATATGATGTTTACTTTTCTAAGAATCCAACTACCATGCCACTTTCTAGCTCCTTCCAAACCATGTTGGAATGTGTGCACCTTTCCCTTCTCTCCCCACTTTCCTTAGAAAGTTTTGCTTTGTTGTTTTTATTATTATCCTCCATTAGACTGTAAGCTCCCTTAGGTCAAGGACTGTCCTTTGGGGATCAAATGAGATGATTTTTACAAAGTAATTGGTTTTAGGTACTTGCTTATACTTTGTTCCCTTCCTTTTCTTTCCCTTGTTGCTTCAATCTATTTGTAAACCCAATGAGTAGCACGGTTGAATTTTTGTGGTGATGATGATGATGAACCCTAATAGCATTTCTATAGTACTTCATGTTTGCAAAATATTTTATATTCATTATTTCATTTGATACTCACAGCAACACAGGGACATGGGCCCCATCTTAACAGATGAGAAAACTGAAGACGATAAAGGTTTAGTTATTTGATAATGAGTTTTGAATTTATTTATTCCATACTCCATGTCTAATACTCTGTCTACTATGCCGAAAAGGATATGGGCTGTAGAGTGAAAGGATCCAAGTTTAAGTCTCACCTTCTCTACTTAATTGTCTTTGTAACCATGAGTAAGGCATTTAACCTCCCTAGTTCTTAGTTTTCTTACCTGTAAAAGAAGAGGTTGGAAAAAAAAAAAAAAAAACTTCTTATGTACTTTCTAGTTTTAAATCTGTGATCTTTTTTTCTCTACTTCAATTAACTCTAAATTTTCCTCTTTTATCCTTCTTTATTACCTTTATAGACAACTCACTTTTGACCTTGAACCATCTATCATTTTCATTATTCTTATATTTCAATCTTTATCTTATTGAGATCTTTTTCTAATCTTAGAATGATTTTCCCTGCTCCCTCATCTCTATCTAGTAAAATCCTTTCTATCCCTTAAGACATATCTGAAATGCTATCTCATTCTTGGAGGTCACTTTATTTTCCCTATTTAAACATGTCACTTTCCTCTTTAGAATTTTCATGGTACTATCCTTCAGCAACAATGATGCTGTGTTTTTGCATTTTTTATATTACTATAAATGATCAATACATATTAGTTAAATGGAAAAATGATTGGAAAAGAATATTATTAGAATACAAGATCCAGGAGGCCATCAAGCATAATTATTTATCTCTGTCTCTTTCAACAATATTAACAGATATAACTGCTTATTCATGGAATCACAACATCAGGGTTGAAAAGGAAGTCTGAAAAAATCTAGGAAAATCTATTTCTGAATAGGAACCCCCAAAACAACATCTCAAAATGGTTATCCAATGGGAACCAGCAGACATTCAGTGACAGAATCTTACAAATAACTGAAACAATTCATACTTTTGAACATCTTCAATTAAGACATTTAAATTTATGGCTAGCAATGCCTGCCACTTTGCAGCTTCCATCCATGGCTTCCATTATAGTCTTGCCCTCTGGGATCCAGCAAAGTAAGTTTAAACCTTTCTTTTTACCACATAACAATCATTCAAGTACTTGAAGACAGCCCTCATATTTTCCTAAGACTTTTCTTCTCCAGATTAATGATTCCTTATTCCTTCAGCCAGATTTCAAAAGACAGAAGCTCCAGACTTAATAATCATCTAGATCATTTTCTTCTGTATGCTCTCCAGTTCTCTATTTCTATTTTGAAAAATGGCATACAAAATTGAACACAGACATTTTAGTTGTGTTCTTACCAATAAAAATACAGAACTATCACCTCTCATGTTTTAGACATTATATATGAAAAGATAATTACTATAAGATAATATAACATGAATATATATGTATATGGATACGCATTATATATTTTATATATACAGACACATACATGTATATCTATTTGTTTTTACATTATCTTTATTTCTCAATATATCCATCTTCCCACAAATGTGCAAATTCTATACCTATTGTTCCCCACCTATGCAAAGAAGAGAGTAAAAGATTCTATACTTTTATTAAAGCATTCTGCAATTTTTTTTAACTTTTAAAATTGTCATGCAATTGTCTCATACTGAGTTTGAATACTAATAAAACTTTGATCCCCATAACAATCTAAAAAGAAGATGTTATTAAGATCCTCATTTTATAGATGAGAAACTGAAGAATGAGAGAGATTAAGTTCCTTGGCCAAAGCCACACAGTTAATGAAAGCATAAACAGAATTCAAAACATCTTGATTTGAAGTCCAGCAATTTTTATGTATTTATTTCGTATTTTATTCTCCCCAAATTATAATGTAAAGGTTAGTATTCTATCACTCCACCTATCAATCAATGACAGCTTAATTGAGTCAGATAATATAAATCTATAGCAGACTCCTTCTCATGATTTTGTGATTTCCTCTACAATCCAGAAGCAAGAGTGAGAAAGCCTGATGGGGGAAATCACTGAGGACTGAATTTAAAAGGTAGAAATAAAAATACATATTAAACAAAAAAAAATTCCAGGGCACAGGAGATCATATCTTTGAAATACATATCTTTCATGGAAGGAAAGAATATACTGAATAAATAAGAATATTAAATTGTGCTATAATGTGATTTTACATAATTTATAATTTTTTATCCCTTCTTTGACCCCATAGACCATAAGATTTTTTGAAGGAAGTTTGTAATATTTGAAAGAAGATTTAATATTTGTTACATCTGTGCCATAGGCAGGAATACAAATATTTAATTTTCTTTAGTAATAACATTATAACCATTATCATCATCAATCTGAAAGGCCTTGCAATTTCACAGTCAATCACATTTAAAAAGCATAGGGCATATTAAAATCTATTTAAAGATAAAAAAAGAATGAATTGTTTTGCTACTCTATAATTTGCTACTTCTGTAGTATCTACAGAGATATAATTTCATCTAAAGCAGAAAAAGCCAGAATTCTATACATAGACATGGATCAAAATGAGCTGAAATAATTTAATATTCAAATAATCATCATTATTTCAAAAATTAGAAACATCAAACATGACACCATGCTCTCTGTAATTATAATGTATTTGTTGGAAAATGATAATTTTTTTTTCCCCTTATAGAGTGTGAAGTAGTTAATATGTTCTTTTCAAATTGTGCTTGAAATTAGCTAATGGGGAAAACAGAACTATTTTGTACTACTGATATTTAGAAACTACAAAATACATGGGCATTTTCCCATCATAATTCCACAAATCAGTTCAGATCTTTTTTGTCTTAAAAACCCTGAGGAAAACTGAATTGTTATAGTGCGAGAGATGTGAATATTCAACAGAATATAGGTCAAAGGTTCTTCATAAAAACTTATGAAAAAATTTATGTCATGTACTCTTTTTTTAGCAATCTCTATATCTATGAATCTCTTCTTAAAATGATATTCTTAAATAATTGAAAAAATGCTAAATTTCAGCTAGAGGTTAGTGGGAATGAAGATTTATTATTTTTCCCCAAGTTCATGGATTCACTGAAATAGATCCTATAATTCCTGTGAGGAAGAAGGGGGCAGGAGGTGAACCCCTTGAACTCTATATTAACTTCTGGATCAATGTGTTTGCTTCCTGTGAGAAAGGTATGTTTAAGAGAAAGGGACAAATCAATAGTGAAAGAATTTTAGGCATTCCTAGGAGTAATATTTCTTAGGTTGGGGGCATTTATGGAATTCCTCAAACTGCATACCACAGAAGCAACTTCCATTTCTTCATGTGTGAAGCAAAGCACAATTTTGCTTATGCATTTTATTTTTGTATCCTTGTCATTTAGCACATTCCCTGGCATATAGTAAACACTTAAAGTTGATTGTTTGGTACACTTTTTTTCAGAGTCTAATTCTTTGCTTAATTCAATGACACATTGAGTGAATAAAAAAAAAAAAAAAACTTTTTAGAACTATCTAGGGGAATGGGAAGAAGAGCTATAGTACTCTTCTTAACCTGCATGGAGTTGAAACAGGCTTCTCCAGATTGCCTCTACACTCCAAGATTTAAAAAAGGAAGCAGAATGTATGATACATTGGAAGCTTTGTTTCTGGAAACAGAATTCAGATTCTACTTATGTTATTTACCAACAAATCACCCTCTATAAAATGAGGGTGTGGGATAAATTCATCTCAATCCCTTGCAGTTTTAGATCTATAATCCTATCATATCAGAGTAAGAGAATATGATTCTCTGTAAATCTGTAAGCACCTTCTTAAAACATGCCAGGAAGTTTTCTAGCAAAAAAAAAAAAAAAAAAAAAAAAATCTTCTGGATGCTATTTTTCTATACAAAGTGAAGAGTCTGCTTCAAACAAACCTTTGTCCACTTTCCAGGGCATGTTATTCTAACCTGGGAAAGGGAAAATTGAGTGGGCTCTATTCCGTAAAATATATTTAAGCCCTACTCATAAAATTCTGGTTATTACAACCAATGATCATTCTTATATGTCCTCTATTACATGACATTATGGCAAGTGGCTTGATGGACAGTTCCCTGTCTTTAGCCAACTGCCTCATGTCAAATATGTCCAGGTCAAAATGTCCTATTTAGGTGGGAATTCTCTTTTGTGTTTCTATCTTCCCCCAAAAGTATTGTTCATACAATGCAAACTGAATTACAGTATATGCTCAAGGCTACACCTGGTACTGCCACTTTTGACAAAGAGCTTCAATTATACCTTAGAAATGAGAGACCTGCAATTTGAAAAGCTTTTACAAGAATTATGCTTTCCTTTGTGAGGGAGAAATAAATTTCCGAGGAAAGTCTAAAGCTCAGGTGCTTTGGCTCCAGCCCAATGTTTTACTACTTGACTATGGTAAATGTGGATGTCACTTTTACCTAGCCCTATTTCTAAAGGACTTTTTCGTAGTTCTGGATATTTTGAAGTCTAAAGGGACATAGTATGTATGCTGGACCAGAATAATGCTGCAAAATCCTCTTTTCTGAACAACAGCAAAGAGACAGATATAACACTATAAATTTAAATGTAAGTTAACTGGATTTTTTCCAGTAAATGCAAGTATAGCTACTTGAATTCTTGAAAAATTAGGTATTTTC
The DNA here is from genome assembly GCF_016432865.1 of Antechinus flavipes. NCBI lineage: Eukaryota > Metazoa > Chordata > Mammalia > Dasyuromorphia > Dasyuridae > Antechinus > Antechinus flavipes. The sequence continues at coordinate 250,412,372 of NC_067402.1, read as the reverse complement.
TTTGTCCTTTCTCCAATATGAATGCTCTTATAAATTGGGCTTTATTCATTTCAAAACTGTCTACATCATCATTTATTATAAAAGAAAACTTCATAAACTATATTAAATAGGAAATTTTGTGTATATCTTTAAAAACATGTCAGGGAGACTGATGTATGCATGGAACTCAGTGTGTGTTCACAGCAATTTTTAAAAATAAAAATTTAGATATTTTAAATTATAAGCTAAATTTTGAAAAGAAACATGGGAGAAAAAAGGGAAAAATATAAAGAAGGAATAGACAAGGTTTTGGAGGGTTCTTATAAAGGTATAGAAGAATTGTCTTATATTTATTTATATTAAGGAATAATGGAGTGATCATGACAATTAGATCCATCCATCACTGCAGGAGATGCAACAAAAAAAAAAAAAAAAATGAAGGTTTAGAACAAATAAGATTTTAAAAAAGCAAGGATCTTAATGAAAATTTAAAACAAACAAATGTGAAAGAGGTTGCTCTAGGAAAGAGTGAGTTCTTCCTCTCTGAACTTCACTCAAAGGTCAAAAAGTCATTGTATGTTGGCCCATGCTTATTGAGAAGGAACCTCTTATTCAGGTAGGGTAAAATGAGATAGGTTTTGAAATTCTTCACTTTTGAAATTCCCAAATTCTGTGCACGGCAGCTTTGGTGCTCACACTGTCTTGGGCTGGGGTTTCCTGTGCACTTGATGCACTATTAGGAATGTGAAGAAAGATGATGGAAATCTGGAGGCAATGGGAGGGGAAACCAAGTTGTGAAAATGTAGGTGAATAGATCTTTGAATTCATCCATTGGACTACAGAAATGCAAAATATAATATCCTATGGGATTCATGACTTCCTTTCAAAATTCTACTGCTGAAAATCACACCACACTATCTGACTAAATCCAAAAAGGCACCCCAATTAAAAAAAAGTTTTCAAGCATACTTCTTATGAGTAATAAACATGATTTTTTCTGCAACGTTTCCCCCATGGTTCAGCCCTGTGAAGCAAAACAAAAAAAGTCTAATCCCTCTATCTTTGTTTTGATGAAGTTGAGATCTGATTATGAAATCATGATACTTATAAAATATGAGCTTATGAGTTCTACATATCTATTTTAGGAGAAAGGGAGTTTTCAATATATGTATAGGACAGACTGACCCTCAGTAGACATATTTTTTTTCCCCAAAAGACAATCTTTTAAACACTTGAAAACTTGTCATTCCCACTGATACATTGTTGGTGGAATTGTGAATACATCCAGCCATTCTGGAGAGCAATTTGGAACTCTGCTCAAAAAGTTATCAAACTGTGCATACCCTTTGATCCAGCAGTGTTTCTACTGGGCTTATACCCCAAAGAGATACTAAAGAAGGGAAAGGGACCTGTTTGTGCCAAAATGTTTGTGGCAGCCCTGTTTGTAGTGGCTAGAAGCTGGAAAATGAAAGGATATCCATCAATTGGAGAATGGTTGAGTAAATTGTGGTATATGAATGTTATGGAATATTATTGTTCTGTAAGGAATGACCAGCAGGATGAATACAGAGAGGACTGGCGAGACTTACATGAACTGATACTGAGTGAAATGAGCAGAACCAGGAGATCATTATATACCCAACAACGATATTGTTTGAGGATGTATTCTGATGGAAGTGGATCTCTTCGATAAAAAGAGCCTTAATTGATCAAAGATAGACAGAAGCAGCTACACCCAGAGAAAGAACACTGGGAAATGAATATAAACTGCTTGCATTTTTGTTTTTCTTCCCGGGTTATTTATACCTTCTGAATTCAATTCTCCCTGTGCAACAAGAAAACTGTTCAGTTCTGCACACATATATTGTATCTAGGATATACTGCAACCCATTCAACATGTAAAGGACTGTTGCCATCTGGGGGAAGGGGTGGAGGGAGGGAGGGGAAAAATCGGAACAGAAGTGAATGCAAGGGACAATGCTGTAAAAAATTACCCTGGCATGCGTTCTATCAATAAAAAGTTAAAAAAAAAAAAAAGAAAGAAAAAAGAAAACTTGTCATTCCTTCCTAAGGTTTTTATTCTCTGGATCCCATTGCTTGCTTCAAGTCTCTTTTCTCCAATTGCTTCTATATTCCTATTATTGTGCTATAAGAAATGATGAATAGGACAATTCAGAAAAACCTGAGAAGACTTACATGTACTGCTACAAAGTGAAGCGATCAGGACCAAGAGAACATTAAACATGGTATAAGCAATATTGTATAATGAAAAACTATGAATGACTTATTCTCAGCAATACAATAATACAAGAAAATTCAAGATAAAAAATGCTATCCACTTCCAGACAAACAACTAATGTCTGAATATAGACTGAAGCGTACTATTTTTCCACTTTATTTTTATTTTCTTCCTCTCCCTTCCTCCCTCTCTTACTTTCTCCCTCCCTGATATTTAAAATCTTTCACAATATGACTCCAATTTATCTTACCAAGCTTGTAGCATCCCTTTCTCCTTTACATCACTCATATTCTAGTCAAACTGGATTGTGAGCCACCTGGTTCACAATATTCCATGTCCTCTATACCTTATATGCAATCCCTCCTTGTCTCTGTCCCATAGATTCCCTAGCTTTATACCAAACTAAATTTAGTGCCATCTTCTATAGTTATTCTTTTCACCTTATGTATTAGTTTCTTCCTGCCTAGAAATTACTTTGCTTTGACTTTGTACATATATTTATTTGTGTCTCTCTATTATTTTCCCAAACAGCATAAAACTTCTTGTAAGGTCAAGACCAGATTTCCATATTTATATTTTTAGAACTACATAGTACTTGGCACTATGAAATAAGTAATAGACTAAATTTTCCTGTTTATTAGTCAAAATATTTTTTTTCCTGTATCAAGAATCACTGTTAGAAATTCATCCCCTTTTCCCAATATAACATTCAAATTCTATAAACAAACTAAGAGGCAAATTTTTATAAACAATTTATGTTAGAATCAACTATGTCGGTCTATAAAAATGGTTAAGAAAAAAGAACTAATATGATTTTTTAATGGTGAAGGGAAAGGGAGTGGCATGATATTATGGGAGGGAGAGGGTATAATAAAGAATATTTTTTAATGTTATGAGCTCTGGATCTGTTGCTACCTTGATAACAATGAGCTAGCCAAGCATTCACTTTTGCCCTCAATTTGATCATTTAGAAAGTGACTATATGAACTCTAAAATTCCTTTCAGTTCTAACATTAAATTTCATTTTAATTTGATTTTAAAATATAATTCTTATATGATATCCTCAATTGATATAATCATACTCAGAATAAGTAACACAGTTGTAGTCACTCCTACATATAGTTATTTCTTCTATCCTTAATGAAAAGTGGCTTGGAGTAAGTACTACCAGAATTAAAAACAGCAGTTCCCACTGCAACTAAAACTGTGCCTTCTGCTAAGACTAATAGCCAATTTTTACACTGTTTTACATTTAAAGTATTCGGAAGTCAAAATGTGTGGCATTTTTCACTTTGCCAGTCCCATGCTGAATCGATGGCATACTATCAAGTGAAGAAATCAAAAATGAGACCAAGGCAGTCCTTGGGGAACAAAGAACTTGCCAATTCTCATAATTTAGAAAGAAATCTGTTAAAGATGATTGTGGGATTTTCACACTGTGAATCTAAACCATCCCATAATAGGGTTTATATTTCATCTAATCAGCAACTTGGAAACTATAAAAAGAATCCTTAAGTACTATTGGGGGAAAAAAATTAAAATTTGGATTGTAATATGCAAAGCCCTTCCTTCCCCTACATATGTTCCAGTAAAATAAAGCTTCTGAGTCTCATAAAGAATTTCTCCTTAAAAAAAAAAAAAAAGGAATAAAGTAGTCTTTCCAAATTATGTCTTAGATGCAGGAAATATAAAATAAAAAGCCTCAAGAAGGGCTGTTGAGGATTTTACGTCCAGATTATTTGTCAAACATGGGGCATTTTGCAAATCATATATATATGTGAATGCTCTTGATTTATTTTTTCAAGATAACCTTTTTGTCTACTGAGAATCATAAAAAATGGATTTTAAAACCTACAATATGTCTTTAGAGAGAGATTTGCAGACCGCACTTTTATCAATCCAACTGAAAATGTAAAAAATTCCACTTCAATCAATGATTGACTTAAAAACATTTCTATAATGGAGTAGTACTGGCAAGATTCCCATATATTCATTTCAATTCTGTAGCTGTCTGAGTAATCCTTATGAAATTGAACTCATTGGGGATTTCACAAAAACAAACAAACAAACCAAAAAAAACCAACAACAACAAAAACACCTTTTATGAAGGGTGAAGCCAGACAAATTATTTGAGTCTGAAAGATACAACTCTGGCATACTTCATTCTAAGACTTGAAACAAGAATATTTGCTTAAATATTTTACTGATCACAAAATATATGTAATAAAATACTTCACTAATGATTAATTATTATTCTATATTCTGACATGGCTTTAAATATTCATTGATGTCATAAGATCACAGCAGGTAATTTGAAGAATTGAAATCAAAACAATGAAGCAATAAAATGTAGTGAATAGAATACTGGCTTTGGAATCAGGAAGACTGATTTTAAATTTAATCTCAAAAATGCACTCCTTAACCCCTATTTGCCTCAGTTTAACTATAAAATGGAGACAATAGCTCCTACCTCCCAGTGTTATTGTAAAGATCAATTGGGATAATGTTTGTAAATAGCTTTGCACATCTTAAGTTCTATATAACTATTTATTCCTCTCCCTTCTCCTTCAAATGATCATAGCTTGAACCTGCATGTATTCATGTATGCAGGTTGAAATGGTCATCCTCCTTAAAGGTTCAATTTATGTCTCTTCTCTTTAACAAAGCCCTTCTTTAGTGCTTTGCAAACCTCAAAATGCTACATGATTATCACTCATTATGATTTTTCTCTCACATTGTAAACATCTTGTACTTAGCCAGTACTTCATTAATACCTGTTAGATTAAATTGTTAAATAGTAAGGATCTGCTGCAAACCTGACCAAAAAAGATAATAATTAATTTAAAAGATGAAACAACATAAAAGAAAATTAAATGCAAAGCTTGGACAACATTTTAAGAACTTTCAGCCAATGACTTGCTTTTAAAATGTAAATATTACTGCTAAGGTTAGTTAATATATTCAATACATAAGATGGATCTTTTCCCTACACTTACATCGAGCTTAATCAAGAGTAAAATAGCTTTTGTGTGCTGACAGACAATCTTCCCCTTCCCCTCAATCCTACTCTGGAGTGATTTCAGGTTGCTCTGAAGAATCTCTACATTCATGCTGGATCTTTCTTGTAACTCTTGGTGTATATCTATAAAGCAGCTGGGGTTATGGTAAAGATTAAGCCCATCCTAGAAGGTTCATGTGATGAAAAATCTGCCAACACCAACACTATAGTACTCTAGACACAAGAGCTACCCAGAGAAGACAAGATATGGGAAAGTCATTCTGTATTTCTCGACACAGGCTCATACTAATAGCCTTAGAGTCTGCCTAAAGGGAATGTTGGATACTCACTGTTAAGGCCAAGAGTTTCCCATAGGTAAGATGAGCAGGAATGTGGTCAGTCTTTGATCTCAAGGATTCCACATACCAACGTTCTGCCTCTGAAAGTCTGCTCAGCCTTAGATAGGCTTCACCTGAAATGAGATGTATGAAGTCACAGACTACTCATAATCTTACCAATTAAATGGATTTTTAAGTAATTTGGAAGAGGGAAAATATTCTTTCAACAAGTATCCATAAGCTACCTGTGAAATTATAAACTAATTTGCCTAGTACCAAGTGGTAATAAAGAAAACATTTAAGATGACCTCCAAGCTGGGACAAGGCATTTGAGTATGTATAACAGACTTGAAAATGGCATCCTTCCTGCTGAGTTATTATAGATACTTTATATATTAACTGGAGAAAATGAAGGGAAACACTATGTAATTATACTGATCCAGTCTGGCCCCATTTAAGAAATGGGAAAATGTGTTTTTTCAGAGATGCTGGAATAAGGGAATGAAATATTGAACATGCTATCAGATGTCATCACTGTGTTGCTTTATTTTGATGAACTGGGTGGGGGGAAGATGTATGTATAAATTTTTGCCACAAAGGATGACTCTGTGTAGGCGAAAGAGAATGTATTTTAGAATGAAGATAATGTTTTTAAAAATCAGCAAATATTTATTAAATACCTATTATGGACCAGGTATAGTATTAATTGAAAAATAACAACAATAGTTAAACTATAGGTAGTGCTTTTGATGGGGGAACTCTGAAATTGTCTTTGACCTTTGGGGTGAGCCCTGAAACTCTTTGAAGGGGGACAGTTAAGTGGTTTCATTAAGATTGGCCCAAGATCACTCCCTACTTAGCTTGAATTTAAGTGGTTTTATTCAGTTGGAAATTTAGGCCTGGGGGCAGTGACAACATTGCATTCAATTGAAATTTCAGTCTCAGATTTCCTTTTTAACGGGCAATTTTGGGGCTAATTTCTTTGCAGTGGCCTAAAAGCAGGAATCATGCCATGCCAAGGGACTTCTCTTTGGCATATCTGTCTGCCAGGACCCTTGGCCCCTGTGAAGACATTCTCTTCTCAGCATTAACCCCTCTTTATCTCTCTGCCAGGATTTCTCTGCTAGGACTTTTATCTCTCTATCAGGACCTTGCCACTGAAGAAGTCAGTCTCCTAGCAAAAGCTGACTTCTCAGGGGCAATAAACTTCCTTTTGCCATCTAATATTTAGGGTTTGTGAATTTTTTCACATTGGATTTGCCGACTAAAGAGGGGTTTCCACAACTCTCTGCACTGCCACTTATCTCATCGTTTTGAGGTTTGCAAAGTACTTTGTAAATATTATGATTAAGCAATTGTAATAACAATGCTATGGAGCAAGATGAGAAATAATACTTCAAAAAAAATGAAATCAGTAAAAAGGAAAATAAAATTGCCAAAAGTATAGTGAGAGACCAAGACTATCTCAAGAGAATTTGCACATGAAGCTGAATATCAATAATTTGATGAAAATGGAACAGATTTGCTAGATTTTTTTAAAGTGTCTATTGGCATTGCAGATAAGATAGGAACCATTCCATTTAGCCTTTGACAGTGGTAGCACTTAAGAAGATAATATTCCAAAGAACAGCCAAGAACATTATGGCTCTAACATTTGTCAGGTATGTTACTTGCTGGGCCATTGCCAGTCATCTTGACTTATGTCTTTGCCATTGAATTCTGATGATTTTAAGGGGACAATACTGCTGATGATTTTGCACAGCTCAATCTCACTTAAATTCAATTCACTTAAATTCTCAAGTCAAAAAAATCATCCTTTGGATGTTATTGGTGCTCTTTGAGAAGGAAGAATGAACAACAATAATCTGTATTAGCTTAAATGAATCCTTTAATCTCTCTGGGTCTCAATTTCCCCATTGGTAAAACAATGATAGCTACATCCCTTCTCTCTATAAATCTATATATCTTTGTATTTATGTTCCTATTGATGTAATATGATTTTGTGGTCCCTTGATTTTAGGAGGGCTTCTGTTCTGGCAATCTATCTGATTCCAAAGTCCTGGCTTTGCCCTTCCCAAACCCAATCTAGGAATGCTATTCTGATAATCTGTCTGATTCCAGAGATTCATTGCTGACTAATCTTGTCAGTAATAACCTGGAAGGAGAATCACTCCTTCCAGAGACAACTCCTTCCTACCTATGAGCCATAAGATTAGCGTATCTATGATTGAAAGCTGGAAAAATGTATCTCCTTGCTTCTGTTTCTCTGCAGAATTTCCTTAGAATTCCAGCCCATTTTTGTAATGGTGTTACTATTGCAATAAAGCTTTGTCTCTTGGCTAAGGAAATAGGTTCAAGCCTGAAAATTCTCAAAAGTTCTACTAGATGGATTTATAACTCCCAAAAAGGGGGGGGGGGGAGGAGAAGGGGAACTGATCTCATTATGTTTTTTTCCCTAAAAGCATATATCCAGTATTACTACAATAATATGAAATTTTCATCAATGTGATACAGGTTCAATCTTTGAGGCAGTATTTTTTATAGTCCCTTTTGATAGCTAACTACTACTGCCTGACTTGTTTATTTTGGTCAGTACTGATAAGTAGCAACCTACCTAAGATGCAAAAACTTGAAAGGTTTGATAATGTGTCTTGTCAAACATGAGACAATTACAACTCAGAAAGAAATCTGTGTAACCTAATGTGATGTGTGATATAAGGGAAAATAAGTTATCAGATTTGAAGTTAGGAGAGAATCTACTACTCACTATGAAATAATAATGGACAAATCATTTAACCTCTCTCAGGCTGCCTAATTAATCTATTCATTTCTAGAACTTCTACCCTGCTACCTTGATTAGTGAATGTCTCCCCTGGCTCACTATTTGAGGTAGACCTCTGTCATTATTCCCTTTTAAATTTTATTTCCTTGCCCTTGTCTTTCTAGCAGCTTCCTCAGAAGCCTCAAATACTATACTTCTCTACTCCTCATTTCTAGTTATTGTTCAGTCATTTTTCAGTTGTGTCTGATTCTTTGTGATGTCTTTTAAGGTTTTCTTGGCCATTTCCCTCTCCAGTTCATTTACAGATGAATTAAGTGAAACAAGCAGGGTTTTGCCTGGAGGGGATCACATAGCTAATAAGGAGCTGAGGCCAGTTTGAACTCAGATGTTCCTGATTCCAGGCTTGGCACTTTAACTACTATACCATTCCCTGATCAATTCAATACTGTCAGTGTTTTTGGAAGGGCTATGTCACTCACATGGGCCAATTTACTGCCTTTGCATCTTTCCAGACCAAAGTCCCCTCCATGTCAACAACTCCTTTATGTGCATTTTCTCCTCCTTTGGAATGTAAAATCTTTTGGGAATATGACATTTATATTTGCAACCCCAGGGCAAGGTACATTTTTTAGACCATAATAAGGGCTGAGAAGTGGTGGTGGGGTTTTGTTTTTTTCCATTTGTAAAGAGGTTTTGTACCTGGGATAGAGCACCTCTGATGCTATCATTTCATATAGAAAACTCTTAGCACAATTACTGGCACAAAGGAAGCACTTATATGTTTACTGAATGAATAAATATAGAGCTGACAAAGAACCTGCTCCTAAAAGAACTCAATCATGAAGAGATGATGTAAAATATAAGAAAATGCCAGTAACTTGTAGACACATTGGCACATGTATAGAACTTTTATAACTAGTTCCAGAATGCTAAGATTTGATCTCTTGGTTCTGCTTTGAAAAAAATGTTTTTTTCTCTTTTTTCTTTCTTGCTTTTTTTTTTTTTTCAATCAGCTACCTACTGGGAAATCAATGAGTCTTCAAAAAAGATCTGAATCACCTTTGGACTTATGTCTTCATCTAATCTCTTGAGTAACACTTTTGGGAAAGCTCATTGAGTCTTTCAATTACAGGCTCTCAAAAGAGGCAATGATAGAGAAAGAGACCCTGAGGCCTCCGTGAAAGAGACTTAGTCCTTGGTTTCCATATTCATTCATTCATTCTTTTACTCTATCTATCTATCTATCTATTGTCTATCTATCTATCTGTTCTATCTGGTTTTAGAAAATACTATTTGAGCCTCCAATCTTGTGAGTTTTGAAAATCAGAAAGGAGCCCTGATATCTTGACATTTCTGACTCTGGATTTTTCCAGAATCAATTTATCATTGATGGGGGTCACCTTTGGGACTAGTCTTCAGGATTCAATTTAGGACTTGAATTTGATAGGGCCAATGCTACTTAGGAACAAAGCTAAAAAGTGAACCTTTTTTCTCAAGAAAGGTGACAGTACAGAGATAAAATAAAAAGAATGTCCCCAAAATGTTGGGGAAATGATTGTATTCTAGTTCTTGTTATAGCTTCAAAGTAAATCTCATTCTGTAAAAGTTGATCACTATTAAATGCAATGGGGTTGTTATATGCTGGAAATTAACAAGGGGACTAATACACCAGTGTAAGCTTGATTTCATAGCACTGAGCGCTCCTTAACATATCCTAGAATTCTGAGGCATAAATGTAGCAGCCTATCTCTGAAACAGTGAGACTAGAAGTACTTTATACATATTCATTGATTCATTCATCTATAAAATTGAGATTAACAATAATTGTAAAAATAAACTCATGTGTATATCTAATATTATTAGATATGGAATTTTCATATAAATTCATAATGTACTTTCTACATTTATTACTAATAACAATGATAATAATAATAACTGGGGAAAAAACTTACAGGAAGACTTGAAAAACAGTTATATATTACAAGCTATCATTGATGGATTGTTAGTTCAATCCCTAGAGGAAATATTCACATTGATGAAATCATAGCTCTACTGGAACATATGGAAAGTATAAAACAAATCAGTTTATAGAATAAACAGGAGCTTTTCAAAGACATGTTTGATATACATTTCTCCAGTCATTTGCAGATTCACATGTAAGTTAGCAAGTCCCCTTTCTTCGATAGCTTGTAGAGTTAAAAGCAAAATTGCAATTTGCCTCAGTTTTAATTTGTTCAGTCATACATATCAAGGTAAAGGAAGATGAAAGAGCAACGACAGATGGCTGGCTCTTAAAAATAACTTTTTAATATGAAATACATTCAAACTAATTTTTACAAGGGAAAATTCTGAGTATGAGTTGCATTGCATATGACACTTTATTCTTTAAATCAAAGCCTTAGGCACAAAATGTACTATACTAACAAAATTATAAAATCTGCAAACATAACCATAAACATCAATAGCTATGGTAGATTGTGGTTGGAAGACTTGATCTTGCTTTCAAAGTGTATCAGGATTGTAAAATAAAAACTCTAGTAAGGGAAACAAGCTCAAGTGTCAAGAGGAAACAAGGTGTCATGGAATGAACAATGGACCTATGGTTAAGCGATCTGGGTTGAAGTCCTGCCTCTCTTATTCACTAAGTAACTAAATACCTTGAGCTTCAAGCTATTTACAAAAAATTGCCTTTTAAATTAGGTTGAGGATGATAATAATGATTTATGAATTACCTCACCAAATTTTCATAGAGACATTCTGTAAACCTTAAGATGCTTTACAAACACAACTAATGATTCTGCTCCAAAAAACAGAACAGATCAAATTAATGTTCAAAAGAATTACTAACAGAACCCTCAAGCCTGGGGTAGAGGTCATCTTTCATCTTTGAATAAAACAATTTGAACATCAGTATGTGATTTGATCAGTATCAGGGAGCTCCCAGTAAGTAAAATCCCTCTGCTCAAAAAGATCAACTATTCTGCTTCAATTTTTCAATTTAGAGACTTGCTTGGCGTATGTTTAACATTCTTAAGTTTAAGTAACATTGTCACACAGTCAGCATGCATTGGGGAAACATTATATCAAATACAACCTCTTAACCTTAAAAAATACAAAAATAATTGTAAAAAAAATTTTTTAAGAAGATATTACAAAGGAAAATTGCTATTGAGAGGTAGGGAGGAAGATGGGAAAGCTATAATTTCACTATGAAAAGGAAAGGAAATGTAGCTAAGGATTTGGTAGAGTCATCTCTCCTGCCAGGAATTGTACATTTTGTTTAATAGATAATATAAAGGTGGGGAAGTGGTAGGAGATCATATCTAGGAAAAGAGAAGTAAGTTGTAATTATTTGTCTTTTTCTTGCATAGGTTAGTTGTTTTGTTCTGCCGTTAGAAAGAGACATGTTTCAAGATTCTCCTTTCATCATGTTCAGTCTTCAGATTTGTTTCTGAACCATTCAGAGGCAAGATGAATCTAAAGCTTACGGTCAGCTTCAGGCAGATAGAAGACAGAATTGAAGATACAATACATATAATTTTATTATTTTCCTAGCCCACAAAAAGCCTGAGGTCTGAATAATCCAGGCAAAGGCCACCTCCTTATGGGAAAGAGGTTGGAATTACTGATGATTCAGTATCCTAGCTCTGAGCAAGTGTCAATTGAACTTATTGCACTGATGTGACATGAAGATTCAGGGTAAGATGGATTTAGCTGAGATGCTTCAATTGCATATACTTGCCAGTATTGAATGTAGCACCACTCTGCAAACCATTTCTTGTGGTTTAAAATGCCCTCTATTACTCTTTTATCTTCCTTCTCTGCCTATCAAAATCCTACTCATTATTCATATTCTACCTTCTCCATGGATATTTTCATGACCATCCTAGAGCTAGTAAAAATAACTCTTCTTTAAACCTCTTTAAACAAATTTTGACTTTAATTCTCATTTGGTATTCATATCCTACTTTCTTCTCCCTTCTTTCCTCTGTCTATCCTTCCCTCCCTCCCTCCTCTTTTTCTTCCTTTCTCCCTCTTCCTTCCTTCCTTTTTTCCTTCCTTTATCTATTATTAAGCTTAATATTATACCACAACTCCCTGAAGGTCAAGAATCATTAAAAACAAACAAATAAACAAATAAAAATCTTGTATTTTCTCCCAAATTGTTCTATATATCATGAACATTTAGTGCATATAGCTCTTTGATGATAATAGTGATGGAGAACATTCTAAATTAATCCATAAATCAATTAGCATTTCTTAAATACCTAATATATGACAGATACATTATTAGATATTAATTATCCACAGATGAAAATAAAATAGGTATCCACTCTCAAGGATCCTTACTACTTCCCAATTTTATTGGGAAAGACAATATTTTGATTTTTTTTTATATATGGAAATTATATACGTATATATAGTCCTAATTTTTATATTTGTATGTGTGTGCATATCTACACACACACACACACACACACACACACACACACACACATATATATATATATTTTTTTAATATACAGATTTTAATAATTCCAGTTCCCACACTACTCAACTTTTTCCTAGTTGTATGATCTTGGGAAAGTCATGAAAACTTTTAGCATTGGCCTCCTTATTTGCAGAATGAGGAAGTTGGGCTAGCTAATCTCCAAGGTCTGTCCTCAAAAAGAGGTAGGAAAAAAAGTCCATAAAATATTTTCCTAAAGAAAGTTCTCATTCCTGTGTTTTTACTTCCTACAAGACTAATTTAAGCACCACCTTCTACATGACATTTTCCTAAGGGCTAGTTATTTCCTTCCTTCAACTTTATTATGTTTGTGTAGTTGTGTGTATGTATATATACACCATGAGTGCAATTGCACTGATTTGGGGAAAAGGCCTATCTCTTAGAAAATCCTAGTCCTTATCTTTGCTGGGGAGGAGTGGGAGGGAAAAAAAAAACTGAAGGGAGGTTTTTTTTTTTCCCTTTTTTTTTTTTTTCCTTTTTTTTTTTTTTGCTGAGGCAATTGGGATTAAGTGACTTGCCTAAGGTCATACAGCTAGGAAGTGTTAAGTGTCTGAGACATAGTTGAACTCAGGTCCTCCTGACTTCAGGGCTGGTGCTCTATCCACTGCACCACCTAGATGCCCCATTGAAGGGAGGTCTTGAAAAGAGCTGAAGCAATAGAATCCATAGTGGATAAAGAAATCCTGTCAGGCCATAGGCCACTAAATAACTGCCCCATGAGGTATGGGAATAAGGCAGCTTCTAAAAGGAAGCACTCCCTTTTCAAACATAGAGGCATCTGGGCAAAGTCCCCTTTGCCCTCTTCTGGATATAAATCTGAAGCCAAGCCAGAACTTGAATTAAGGGTTTGGGACTCCAAATTGTTTTCTTCCCATTATACCATGGTGTCTACTGAAATATCTAACATATACATAAAATATATAAATGTAATCTCTTAGCATATGTTATATTGACTAATTATGTTACTAGACTTAAAAGTCAGGAAGATTTGTGTTCAGTTCTCATCTCAGGAACTTAGCAGTTATGTGATTCTTGGCAAATCTCTTAAACCTCACTTTGTTAAATTTCTTGATTTTAAAATAAAAAGAAATGGCAAATCCCTTCATTATTTTTTGCCAAGAAAACTCAAAAAGGGATCACAAAGTGTCAGGAATAATGGAAACAATCAAAATATGGTCATGGAGATATAGATATAAGAAGTAATATTTGAACTCATGTCATCCTGACTCCAAATCTATCTCTTCTATTTGTTAAGACATATTACCTTTCCTACTTTCTTTCCAGTGGATATTTTGTTAATATATTTGATAAATTTCTGATTTTGTAAGAGTTCTTGGGTATCTCAAATTCTTTTTAGTCCATTTGCTTTCTCCAAAGAACTTTGCTTGACATTCCTTGTGAATGCCTTTGTCCCTATGGTGGTCTTTGCATTATTAAAAAGAAATCTTATTTCTCATGACCATATTTTTGAATTTATCATTAAGCCATCCAAGGCATATTGCCTTGTCTAATTCATTTTATCAATTCCAAATTCCTGTTTTCCCTTGACTTTTCACAATTATTTTTAAGTACTATTCAGATTTCTTGTAGATTATTTATCTATACATGATCCTTATTTATCCCTCCTCCCCTCCCATGCTTTGTTCTTTTTTTCTAAGCCAGAGTCTACATAACACATTTAAAAAACATTTCTTTCTCCTATCACAAGGGTGAACTTCTCATGATTGCTTCCATATAGTAAATTGCCCACAGGCACTTCCTTTTAGTAAATACCAAACTGTTGACTCAAAATGAATTTGCAGATTGCTTCAAATTTTTCCTTTTTTTTTTTTTTCCAGAAAAACTCTGCAGAGCCACACTTACCTGGCACATACTGAACAATAAATTATTTTTTCATTTAATCTTTTATTGTGCAACTGATCTTTCAAGATAAAGTATAAGAACTTACTTTTATTCCTATTAAATTTCTCCTTATTTGAGTCAATTTAAAGAAGGAAGTTCAGGACTCTTATTCCTTAATATCTAGAATTTATAGAGTGCTTTAAGACTTGCAAAATGCTTCAGAAACTTTTGGTTTTCATCCTCACAACAATCTTGGGAGTTAGATGCTATTTCAAAGATGAGAAAACTGAAGTACAGTGAAGTTAAGCGACTTTCCCAGGATCACACAATTACAAAATTTCTTGGCAGGATTCAAATTTAGGTCTTCCTAACTACAGGTTCAGCACTATAGTCACTCTGCCATCTACCTTTCTCATTCCATTTTAAATGTCAAGTAACAGAGTGAGAAATCACCATTATCTTTATACGATCTAAAGGTCCCAGATAATTTCTTGTGTATTATCAAATAGCAAACTCTTTTTGGAGGGAAAGACAAAAGAAACTTTTCATTGATTACTCAAATCTGGCACTGTAAGTAGTATCCATCTGATATCAAAATACTGCTGATAAATACAATTGTGACCATCTATCTCTCCTTTACCAATCAAGTTAGAATCTAAGAGATATAAATTGATTCACAACTCTATAGCTGATTTCATTAACAAGTAGATTTATGGGGTTTGAGAATGATGGAGGAAGCTGGCTGCATGATGTATTGTATTAATGTTAGTTGAATCATATGGCTGAAGTGAATAAGCAAATATTGTAAATATATACAGGATAGGAACAAAATTCAATGTTATCAAGCGTCATTTTAAAAGAGCGAGGGCTACATAGTGCTGTGGATAGAGCACCATGCCTGGAATCAGGAAAAACTGAATTTAAATCTGACCTCAGACATTTACTAGCTGTATGACCCTCAGCAAGTCACTGAAGTTTGACTCAGTTTCCTCATCTGTAAAATGAGCTGGAGATGGAAATCGCAAACCAGTCCAGTATGTTTGCCAAGAAAACCCCATGGGGCATTGGAGAATTGGTTATAAGTGAAACAATCAAACAAGAAGAAGAAGAATAGTAAACCTAGGGGACTGGGAAAAGATTCGTGTAGAAGGTGGTGCTTAATTTCAGATCCAAAGAATATGAAGAATTCTAGGAATCATAAATGAGAACTTAGACAATTGCAGATATGAATAACAGCCTATATAAAAGCACATGTTACTCCAATTGCCTCAGCAAAAAAATAAAATAAAATAAGAGCACATGTTACATGTAAGCCTGAGTACAAATAACTAGAACACGTGTAAAACTCTAATGGGGAAGGGGAAGAATAGGAAGGTAAATGGTGAATTTATGTTTTGAACTAATTAGAAGCTTAAAATGGCAACTGACATATACATATGGATCCCTAGGTAGAGTAGATTGGCCCACTTGATCATTTTTGAGTTCAGTTTGGACATATTCCCTAAAATCTTCATGCTGAGTTACTGCATAGAAGGGATTTAGTATTTCCTTTGGGTCAGGAAAAAAAAAAAAAACTCATTCAGTATGAAAGATGAGTTTATACACACATGTATGTGTATATATATGACAAAATAAATTCATTTTTGAAGATATTTTCATGGGTATTAACAAGGATTAATTTATGAAAGCCTAAATATTTACCTAATTTGTTTGATTCTACAAATAATTTAAGACTTCTGACTACTTCTTGCAGGAAGATCAAGTAATTTTCTGAGTGCTGGACCCCTCATTTTTTACAACCTAGTCAACCTTTGGATATAGTCCCTAAACTGAAGAAGTAACTTCACGCAACTTGATATACTGAATTTTCCATTATGTGATACTAACTACCTCATCCTATTTGCTCTCTAAAAAGCTTTTTTAAATTAAATTATAAATTCATAATAAATTATTCTCACTATCTCCTGAGTACACAGCAAGAATTCCCATCTCTATATATGCTTATGTTTATTCTGTGTCCTAAGCCTAGACTAAGCACCCCTCCCCATTAACCACTCCAACTTTCCTATCCTTTTTAAAATTTCTATGAACCCTTTAAAGCCCAACTAAAAATAGCATCTTTTTGCAAAAACCTTCCCTAATCTTCCATGCCCCAGATGTTTATTTGTCCATGTCTTAGGAACATGTGTGTGTATGAGTGTGCATGTGTGTATGCACGTGCATGTGTGTAATGTTTTATAGTTCTTTGTGTCAGTATTCCCCACAGAAAATGAAAGTATGGGGGGTAATATGTACAAAGCTAGCTCTGGAGCCAGAAAACATGGGTTTAGGACCAGTTTCTGACACAAACTAGCTGTGACCCTTATTGAATCACTTAATCTCTTAGTGCTATACTATAACTCTTTTACACTATAAATTATAAAGGTGTCGACCAGCATTGTAAGAATTTCCCCCAGGACCTCTCTATAACAGTGAAATCATAAATTTAGCAATTACATATGTGTTCATATATTTATATATACATTAATAAATATATGCATATATTTATATAAAATTACATGTATCACACATACATGCATGTTACTAAAGTACACGCAGATATCGCATTTATTTGTATGTTCACCATAATTCCCTCACTAAATATATATGGCATAAAGGTAGGTATCTAAACTTTTATTTAAACTTTGTAACTGCTCATTTTTTTCCAATGCAGTAGATGCTTAATATGTTTTCTGAATTTAATTAAATAATAAATAACTCCTCTGTATATTGTACCATTATTTACAATAATCCTATAATCCAGGAAGTCCTATAAGCTCTACTTTTTTCCAATTTATACAAAAGAAAAATGAGATTCAGAGGAGTCCAGGATTCTATAGTTAGCACATAGTTAAAGTGAAGCTCAAATATAGGCCTTCCTGACTACAATTTCAGTGCTCTTCCCAATATACCAGGATGATAATGCCTCTGTAAACTTAGAATTTTTTCCTTTGTTGTTTTAAGCTTTTACATAATTTTCCTATAGTTTTTAGCAAAATCTTTTGGAAACCAAAAGAATGGCTACATGTTGCCTTTAGAGAGCAGACAAAGAGAATGCCAATGACTGTTCTTATCTACAGGCTAAACCCATGTCAAAAAAGTCTGGAGAGAAATGGGAAAAGTGAAAAAATAGAAAGAAATGGTGGCAAGTTATTTCATTATTTGCTGAAAGAAAATGGCATGGTCACAGGGGAAATGTACTGGGCTTACCTCAAACAGAGCAGATTGTTAAATTGTCAGTGTGAATATTTATACCCCAGAAATCATCAAATGCTGTAAATTACAGCTTTATGTATTGTTTCTTGATTGTCTCAGACTTGAGAAAGTAGTGCTAAAACTCAAGCAGATTAAACTTAAAAAGATGTTATGAGTATACCACTCCAAGAGACAATTTCTAAACATTTTCCAGCAAACCCCTTTGGTAGACTAATTATGATAATTGGAACTAAAGAAATTGAACTAAATGGGGAAGTTAAAAATGATTGGTACAGAAAGATAGTAAAAGGGATGAGGTAACTTTAAACATTTCTGCCAATGACATGATATAAGTTACTCCCTGATCTCTAAAAACCTTTAGTCCTTGACATAACCTTTCCTATGTTGAATGGATTTTAGCCTAAAAGTCTGTTGAGCCATTTAATGAGTTCCTGCTTTTCAATTGCAGGGATAGGACCTTTAAAAATCAATGAAACCTACCTCTGCCTAAGCTCTGCACTCAATAGTTTTTCTCACTAAGGGGTTGACCAGTTGACCAAATTCTCTGAGAAAAAAATGGCTTGGAATAACCTGATATTGTGGAAAAGATGATCACTTGAAGGGACGAATGTTGTTGCAATGAAGAAAATTCCAATGACAAGACCAGCAGATATGAGAAATACACTCAAGGAATTGAGGAGTCAACAAGGCTTTTTAAGTACTTATTATGTGTCATACATTATTCTTTCATGTTCTAAGGAGGTAAAAAATATTATAAAAACATTTTTATCATTTTTTATAATGATAGAATGAAAAAGTTTTCTTATACTTGTATTAATTCTTTCAGGGGAAAAGTTCATGTTCACAAAAAAGTATATGCTCTCTACACACACACATGCATGTGCTCATGCGTGCAAGGTAAAAATTTTTTTTTGAAGGGGGTACCAGCATTTGGGGGAAAATCAGAAAAGTATGATAAGGAACAATAAAAGGGCCCCAAGCTCAAGGAACTAAATTTGAGGTAAACATCTAGGTCATTCTGAGTTTTTGGACATGTGGGAAATAAGAAGTACCTCTGAGAAGAGTTTTAAGGTCAGAGAAATAATTGGCTTGGCAGATGGATAAGACAAAGTTTCCTTTTAGGAGATTCAAGTGGGTGTTAGCAAGAATTTATATAACAAGCAAGATGTATAGCAGTATAGAAGCAAGCAAAGATGTACATGCCTGAATCAGTAAATGACTATATTAATAGATAATTTGATGTAGGGGAAGATATAAACTACACAGTTTCCTTTAAAGTTACTTGGTGATCCACTCTTTAGTATAACTAATAAACTAACAAATAATAACTATTAATAGATAAGTCCTCATTAGATTAGATTAGATAACCTCAAAGTTGCAAAGTTATTATTCATTTGGTATACATCTGAATCAATCACAGCAAAATAGTCAAAAATATTTTGATTGTAAAAATAGTACAATGTTTGGGTTTAATAAAGGAGTAAAAATATCACTCTAAATTCATTTTCCCTTCACTCCATCAAGGGTGATTATCAGCAAAGTATCTCTATCTCCATATGTCCTCCAGTGTTAAACTGTAGTATAGAAATTACTGTAGTCTTCTGAATGGTATACCAATGCCCATGTATGATGTCTCCAGTTCCTATAAACTAGACAGGCTGCAGGTATGAGCTGGTTGATAGATTGTTCAACTATTTTTTGAGGAGCAGTGTAGATAAGCATCAAGGAGCTCATCAAAAGGCTGGCACCAGTGTGATGCATATGGGAACCATGAGAACTCTCAAAGACCATCTTTCAAGTTGTAAAAGAGCCATAATTGACATAGGTGCAGGGAAAGAATTCAAAGACCTGTGGAGTCTCTGCAGAATAAGCATGACAAAGGATTCTGTTAAAAATCAAATAAAAATTAACTGAAGATCCCCATAGTTTACAAGCACTTATTAAAAACTACAACTCATAGGTGTGGATATAGGTAGGTAAAGCTGTTTCAATATAAAAATATGTTCTTGGTTATCATTTTTTGTGTAGTTCTTGTTTTTTGTTTACTGATGGAGAAGAATCCATCCAATTTTTAAAGAAATGCAAACCTCATTTTTATCTTTCTTTTCTCTTTGTATTCTTAAAAAAACACCAACACAAATATTCTACAGTGTTCTTTAATGTCTCATTTCTAATTTTTTACCTAGAACAGGTAGATTTACATCTCAAAACAATAAAGAGTTGGATATCTTCTTGTCATCAATTATGAAATCTTATTAAGAGTATAGAGTAACAGTTACATATATGTACATACATATATACAAAAACAAATCTAGTTATACTAAGGAATGGATCACCAAGTAACTTTAAAGGAAACTGTGTAGCTTATATCTTCTCCTACATCAGCATGAAGTAGATCATATTATTTTTCATTTTATGACACTCCATTGACTTCTACCCTATATCATGGTGGCCAGAATGAAAAAATCCTCAAGATTCCATTCCTCATGAAAAATACTGAATTCTTCATTTTAATTTTGATCTATAAAAATGACAATACTTAACATTCTATGCTTTTTAAGATTAATGAAATAGCTTCCTCATAACAACACTATGTGTTAGAATATACAAGTATTATAGTCTTCATTTCATATCTCAAGATACAAATATTGAGAAATACTGTATGCTTGACCACAGACTCTTTTCTTTCCACTTGGCGTCTTCAGGGCCTCAAATAATGCATATAATGTAGTAGCCACACTAAAAGCTTTTTTTATTGATTGACAAGAATGCTGTGCTAATTACTTATCACTATTGTAACAACATTACCTAACTCCTTGTAACTATAATCCAGTATAATAGTGATAATTTACAATATTATATACATATGTATTTGATGTATATATATGTATATGTATGTGTGTGTGTGTGTGTGTGTATGTGTGTAGAGAAAGAACTTAGCAAACCTCCAAGTATTATTTAAATATTAGATAGCAGTAGTAACACTAATGATAGTGTTAGTAATGGTAGCAGCAGTGATAGTAGGAATAGGATTAATATGCTGCTTGATCCCATTAAATGGCAAAGAAATGCAAATTTCTCATTCATTTTCATCATTCTTTTTTCTTTATTTGGCAAACTATTTAGGATATTGATCAGTCACAAAACACTGTAGTTATGGGGCAAATTCTGGAAAATTCATTTTTAATTTGAGTACAACCTTTCTCCTTGGTTTTCCATTTTAAAATAGAAAAACTTCAGTCTCTAATCTTTTCTTTGTCTTTATTTCTTGAATGGCAGAAGTATGAGTTACTGCAGCAGGTGGGCTTGTGAAGTTTTAAGAGCAACATAATACAATCAACTGATTAATATCATATTTCCAGGAAAGCAAGAGACATCTAGACCCAGGCATGATCTCTCTGAAACCCTTATATTGGCATTAAAGCATATAAAATCCCTCAGGGACCATTATATCTTTTGACCCTGGATTTTAATTGAAACTTTAAACAAAATATATTACCTATTTAATGCAGTGGAGCTAGACTTTGGCCTTTGTAGTGCAGTCTATAATGCCAAGCAAATTAACATCTGTAACTGTAGTATGTAATTTAAAATTTATACCTCAGATGAATGACACACAAACACAAAAAAAATTTGGCAAAGTCAGTTCCACACTAAAGAATGAGCTTCAAGGGTGGCAATTCTCAAAACTTTTTTTATTGTTGTTGTTGTTCCCTCCCCCACCAAAAAAAAAAAGGAAACTTAAACCAGTATTCTTCTTAATAGAAAGTCAAAAATGCATATGGTTTCCTTAACTTGGTGGCTGCACACCTGGCAAAATAAATTAGTGTTATAATCCAAGAATGAATGATTTTGCCTTTTTGTGTAGTGAACTCTAAACGATTGACACTGATCTTTTGGTCTTGTCTTTCCAGCTAAAGACAGAACACAAAGCTAAATAGGTAGAGTTTGATCTTACAGGACCCAGATGCTTTTCTTCCAGATACCCATCAATTACAAGCTAAGCAAGTCAGATGGGCATCCTGGCATGTCGGGGACCTTGGCTCATCAGCTTGCCAAAGGACAGTGCCAATAGAAAAGGACCATAATTCAAAATAGAGCAAACGTGGTTCAAGAGCTCAGCATAGTTGGAGCACAAATCTCCTATACTTAGAAATCTGAGGTTGAAGTAAACTTGTGATATATCAAGGGAATCTATTGTTTTGGGCTTATTATGGTTGGGGTTAGGATGAAGTTGGGATGCTACTTAAATCTTTTTAGCCAATGTAATTTTAGCTATTCATACAAGAGCAAATTTAAATAAGACATCATAACAAAATTTTGCTATTGATATTCTGACAAAAATAATGAGTGAGATAAAACTTCACAAGACACCAAAAAAGTATAAATGGAAAGCAGTGTAGAATTATTTTAAGTCATATTAAGGTAGTGATACCCTACTGTGGTAGGTGTTTGTGAAATATAATATAGAAGTGTATTTGTACATAATAGAGATTAGTGACTTTGCTAATATTTTTTCCTGATTCTTCTGGGAATATGGAAATGCTGTTCATGTTTGTAAATGTTTACCAAGCTTATGTTAATTATTAATTATCATTAATACAAATTATCAATTATCAATTAATTATTAAATAGTATTAATTAATTAAAATAAAATTTAAAAAGAATAAGAGAGATAAAGTAGAAAGAAATGTCTAGGATGACTGATGAATCAATGGCCCTTAGATGCTAAAGGTATTCCATTGACTTATTGAGCAGCTTTCAATGACTGGACAATAATAGATCCACACCCAAAGTTCATTAGCTCACTGTTTGGGTTTTGATGGTTCTGAGTGTACAATAGCAATTGCTTCTGTTATGGCCAAAAACTTCCCCTCTCAGATTTATTTATTTGTATATATATATATTTTTGGTAAAGGCAAAAGAAGCCATCTTTTGTCTGAAATCATACCTAACCTCTAAATACTAACAGAACATTATCTCAGACAGACTAAAAGCTAGGACAGACCTTAGCTTAAAAAGGCCAAAATCTCCCACTGTGTCTAGGACCATTGTCAATCATCTTGATCTATGTCTTGTCACTGGATTTCAATGATTCAAGAGAAGATAGTGAGACTAATGACTCATGCAACAGCTTTGCTTTACTTAATAAATCCAATTCACTTGCAAGTAAAGCCATCAGCCTTCTAATGTCATTGGTCTTTTTTAAGAATGGAGGATAACAATAATCTATCTGATATAATCAAAAGGAGGGCTAGTTCCTAATTACCCAGATTAAGTACATTTGAAAAAGCTTCTGAGTCTCTTCACCTAAAATGGTGTTACCTTTAATCATAATTTACACTGGGGCCTATCCCAATTTTCTGAACATGCTGGGGTTTCTTGGATCTACCACACATGCATATTACCTTGCCTCTTAGACACCAGAAAAAACAGATGGCAAAGCTAATTAGCATATACAACCTTGAATCTTTTTTTGTTGTTGTTCATACTATTATCAATATCGCCTGTACTTAAATATTAAGGGTGTAGAATTATATTTCTATCCCAGGAGATCCAAAAGTGAACTAAAAAATTAGCTGAAATATTAAATAAGGAGACTTGATTTGAATTAAATAGATAAATCTCATGGCAATTTCTTTGAAAGTCAGGTCCATGGCTTTTATCTCTATCACATTTCCCCTCAGCACCTGCTATGAAAAGCAATATAATGTTGACTTACAAATTGGAATAGAATGACCAGTAAATTTCTTTCCATTCTCTCCTTCACAAAACATAATCTAATTTTGTTTTCATGAAATGTTACCAGGAGGGGGAAAATGGTCCAAATCATCTGAATAATTAAATTCAACAATTAACTTTCAGCTAGCCTTTTAAATTTAAATACCAGACAGGCTTAAAATGATCATTCGGATTAGCCTAAAGCTCACTCAACTAAAAATAACT
The DNA here is from genome assembly GCF_016432865.1 of Antechinus flavipes. Taxonomy (NCBI): domain Eukaryota; kingdom Metazoa; phylum Chordata; class Mammalia; order Dasyuromorphia; family Dasyuridae; genus Antechinus; species Antechinus flavipes. The sequence goes on along the minus strand of NC_067402.1, from coordinate 250,388,483 downwards.
AGAAAGTACAATCCAATTTAGATTACTATATTCTCACAGGAGTATTCGATAGTAGACTTATGCAGAGGTAATGAAGAAAAAGAAGATATATAGAGAAATAGACATTTTGAAGCATGGAGGAGAAATATACACTAAATATTAAACATTCATAGCAAACCATAGAGTTTTTATTGAGTATAATTAAGCCAATTATTAGAATTTTTATATATGATGCTGTTCTAAATATCAAATACCCCTCCCCTCAAAAAAGATAGCATATGTGAGGTTCTTTAAGGGTGAGACAGTTTTCAATGTACCTCTATTTCAGGAAATTCAAGGCCTCTGATCAAAGGAGAACATGAGAAGAGAAAGCTGTTCACTTGGAGACTACAGAATGCTATAACTATTTTGACAAGATCTATGAGAAAAATCTGTTGAATTAAGGAGGGCAGGGATGACTATGATTTTAATTGGATAATTATTTATAATTAATATGTTTATAATTAATTATAAATATAACTTAGATAGTAGGTCTATAAAGGAAACCAGTTGAGAGGGTGTTAGTCCAAAGATATGTTAGTTTGGGTCACAGAAATATACATTAAGATCTGATAGATCCCCAATTGATAAATGGTCAAAGGATATGAACAGACAATTTTCAGATAACAAAATTAAGGCCATCTACAGCCATATGAAAAAATGCTCTAAATCACTATTGATTAGAAAAATACAAATTAAAACAACTCTGAGATACCACCTCACAAACCTCATATTGACTAAGATGACAGGAAAAGATAATGATGAATGTTGGAGGGGATGTGGGAAAACTATGCATAGTTATTGGAGGTGTGAAATGATCCAAACATTCTGCAGAACAATCTAGACTTATGCTCAAAGAGCTATAAAACTGTGCATACCCTTTGACTCAATAGTGCCATTACTGAATTTGTATCCCAAGGAAATCATAAAGAAGGGAAAAGGATCCACACATGAAAAAATGTTTGTAGCAGATCTTTTTGTGGAAGCAAAAAATTGGAAAATGAGTAGATGCCCATCACCTGGAGAATGGTTGAACAAGTTGTGGTATATGAGGGTTAAAGAATATTATTGTTCTACAAAAACTGATGAACAAACTGATTTTAGAAAAACCTGGAAAGATTTACATGAACTGATGCTGAGCAAAACAAGTAGAACCAAGAATACATTGTACACAATAACAGAAGAATGTGCTATGATCAACTATGAAAAGTGTGATTCTTCTCAATGCTTCAGTGATTCAAAGCAATACCAATAGACTTTGGGCAGAAAATGCCATCTGCATCCAAAAAAAGAATTAAGGAGAAAATTTAAATAAACACATGCTATATTCACTTTTTTTTCTGTTGTTTTTTTTTTTTTTAATTTCTCCCATGGTTTTTCCCCTTTTGTTCTGTTTTTTTTTCTTTCCCAATATGATTCATAAAGCAATGTGTGTCATAAATAAATAAATTTTTAAAAATTTTTAAAGGAAATAAAAGCATAAAAAAAAGCTGGTAGGAACCTTACAGATCATTGAATTCAACCTCTCATTTTACAAATAAGGAAAGTGAAGCAAAAAAAGAGATTTATCTAATGCCATATAGCTAGTAAATATCTATAGCAGAATTTGAACCCTTGTCTTTTCTGACTCCATGTTCTGTGCCTTTTCTCTGCTCTGTCTGAAGTTAACTGAAATTCATCATTGCTTAGAAAGGGTTGATCAATACAAAAAGGTTGCCACTGTAAAGTAACCAAGGAAGCCCAAACACCTGATAGTGTTAGGTGTAGGCTGATATGTAAAATGTTGAGAAATTTCAAGTAGAACTGTCTTAAAGGCAGCAAACATTCACAGAGGGAAAATCTAGCTTGCAGAAAATCTGAGATAAATTCAAAACCCAAGAGAATTTTGTCATAATTTATAAGGAGGACCACAAATAGATGTAGTTTTTCCAGCATTTCTAAAATGAGTAGATCTAAAATGATCTACTCATCATTCATCACAGTTGAATTCTATAACCTCAGTATCAATGTTCTAGATATCAAAGCAAAAAATTCAATTGGGAAGATGAGAGTGAAAATGACAGGATCTGACTGAAAACTTGTATAAGAAATCAATTTTCCAAGATGGCAGAGTAAAGGGAAGGACTTATCTGAGTTTTCCCCCCTCTAAAAATTTTTAAGTAATAACTCAAACAAATTCTAGAGCAACAGAATTCATTAAAAAAAAAAAATGGAGCGAAAGAACTTCCTAGCCCAAGACAACTTAGAAAGTTGGCAGGAAAGAACTATTAGATTAGGGTAAGGGAGAAGCATAATCTAGTGTAGTACAAAAGCATAGTCCTGAGGCCCAATCAACCCAGGGTAGGCTTTATGGAGACTGACTCAGTAGCAGGAGTGGTGGTTTCCAGACCTCTAAGCCCACAGATGATAAGAGGATTGGACAATGGGTCAGAAGGAGACTTACAGGAATCCCTTTGAAGGTACCAGGAGCAGGGGAACATTGCATTGCATATACTTAGATCTGGGTCTTAGACCTTGCTTTGTCCCACTATAAGAAGGAACACTAGTACTGTAGAACTTGTGCCAGATGTGGGCCAGAGATCCTAGTCACAGTTCCAGAATAGAAAAAAAATTATTGTGATCAATCACAAATCAATGCACAGTACATGAGAGTAATAAATACATCTCTCTGTAGGTCATTTCACTAGGTAATATTGTCCTGAAAGAACCAAAAACTTATAGGTCCTCAAAATTACTTCAGAAAACAAGTACATACAAAACATGAAGACTGGGACAGTACCCCTCCACTTGGGAAGCAGAGCTCCACTTTAAAACAGTCAAGTAATAGACTGGAAAATGCAAAAACAGAAAAAAAAATCTGACCATAGAAAGTTATTATGGTGACAAGTAAGATTTAAAAACACACTCAGAAGAAGACAACAAAATTAAAATTCCCATATCTAAAGGCTCCAAGAAAAATATTAATTGGTCTCAGGCCATTGAAAAATGGGGGGAAAAGATTTCAAAAACCAAGGTTGAGGTAAGAGAAATGAGAATAATACAAGAAAATCGTAGGGGGAGGGGGAAAGCTTGGTAAAGGAAACACCAAAAAACACTGATGAAAATAATATCTTAAAAAAACAGAATAGACCAAAGGGTAAAAGACGCACAAAAATCCAATGAAGACAAGAATGCTTCAAAAGCAGAATTGGCCAAATGGAAAAAAATACATAAAAATTCACTGTAGAAACTCCCTAAACAGTAAAATTGGCCAAATATAAGGAGATATAAAAGCTCACTAAAGAAAATTATCCCTTAAGAGTTAGAATTGAGCAAGTGGAAGAAGTAGAAGCTAATGACTTTATGACACATCAAGAAATAATTAAAATCAAAAGAATTTTTTTTAAAAAGATGAAATTAAAATATCTTATTGGGAAAAAACTGATCTGGAAAATAGATACAGGAAAGATTACTTTAAAATTATTGGATTATTTGAAAGCTATTATCAAAACAAGAGTCTAGACATCATCTTTCAAGAAATTATATTGGAAAAGAGCCCTAATACTCTACAAGTAGAAGGTAAAAAATAAATCCAAAGAATTCACTCCTCCTAAAAGAAATTCCAAAATGAAAACTCTCAAGTGAAGAAAAAAATATTGTGAGCCATCAGAAGGAAACAATTTAAGTATTATGGAGCCATGATGAGAATAACATAAGTTTTAACAGTTTCTACATTAAAGAAATAGAAAGGTTGGAATATGATATTCCAAAGGGCAAAAGAGTTAACACTTATAGTCAAGAATCACTAAAACTGAATATAATCTTTCAGGGAGGGGGTGAATGAAATTCAATGAAATAGAAATTATTCAAACATTCCTGATGGAAAGATGAGAGATGAATAAAAAATCTGACATTTAAATACGAGTTCCAAAGAAGCATAAAAAAGGCAAACAGGAAAAAGAAATCATAGAAATTTAATAAGGTTAAATTGTTTTTATTCTGGCATGGGAAATGATATTTCGAACTCTTAAAAAGCTTTATAAGGGGAAAATAACGTGGTAACTAAGATTTTTTTTTTAAAGAAATTTATTCTGGAGGTAACATAACTTTATTGTCTTTAAGGCAGCGATAAAGGATGAATATGTAAGTCACCCAAATCACCCCATGAATATAAATCACCCAAAAAGGGAAAGATTCCATAAAGTGGGAAAAAAGGCTACAAAGCAGATATTATCAAATAGTGATCCTTCCAAGGTTGAATTTGATGTGTTTGGCTCTTAAAGCCCTTCCAAACCTGACTCCATCTACCTAATAATCTTCTTATACCTCAGTTCCCTTTACACATGTTGCAGTTCCTTGGTGCTTCACATCCACAATAGTTTATCTCCCAAGTCTGGGAATTTTCACTGGTTGTCTTCCCATACCTGGAATGCTCTCCCTCTTCATTTCTGCCTCCTCATTTCTCTGGCTTCCTTTAAGTTTCAGTTAAAATTTCACCTTTTGCAAGAAACTTTTCTAGATCCCTCTTAGTGCTAGTGCTTTCCCTGAGATTATCATATAATATGATGATCTATATATTTAAACATGTGTGTGTATGTGTATAGACATATATAATTTTGTTCATACATTTTTGGGAAGTTGTTGGCCCTTTGTCTTCCTCATTAGATTGTGAGCTTTCTGACACAGGGATTTTTTTCCCTTTGTTAGTACTTAGTACAACATCTGGCATAAAATGGGCACTTTTAAAATATTTCTTTACTGTCTGATCTATATTCCAATTTTTTCATATATACTCAATTTTCTTCATGAGAAAAGTCTATGCATTTATTAAAATGTCTCCATATTTTTTTTAAATATGAGGAGGTAAGAGGAAGAGTTTTAGACATAATTTTATCTAGCAGGTCCTATTTTCAGAAGAGCACAATTTATCAAGATATATAGGGAATGTGAGATAATGATATGTATATTCCTTATTACAGAACATTAATTTTTCTTTTAATTTGGAAAGCAATATGAAGACTTTATTCCAAGAAGGTGTCTTGAACATTCATGTTCTAATATTGTACAAGATTTATTAACAGATGCTACTAAAATTATTTTTTTCAGTAATAAATTTTTTTCAATAATTCTGAATATTATTGTCCAATAAAATATAAGAATGAGATACATTTTTCAAAAGTATTCACTAATGGTTCAGAAGATATTCTGTAGAAAGGTCAAATATAATAAGCATGCCCTTTAAAAATGCAGATTCTAAAGATTTACCTATTTGTAAATGACATTATGTTTAAAAATTCTTAAAACAATATACTACCTCCTCAAAGATACATAGGGCACCTCAATGATCAGCCTAACAATTCACATAGGAAATATCAAGACAGGACAATATCTATTTCCCAATTGTGACATACAGTTAGACATAGCCCAGTGAACTATCACATAACTATATTATATCAAATAAAATTTTTAAAAATGATTAAACATTTATTACATAAAAACAATTATTAAGTCCGTAGATAGTTAGAAAGCCAGGTCAAAATGAATAATAATAAATCAATAAGCATTTGTTATGTGTCTTCTATTTGCCAGGTACTGTGCAAAGTCCTAGGGATGCAAAAAAATAAACAAAAGATATCCCCTGAACTCCAGAGTTTACAACTGAATGAAGAGGTCTATATAATACTTGGAAAATTATACATTAATTTTCATGATGCCAAAGTAATCCTAATTACACATGAGCACATATACATATATATACATACAATCTTATATTTCCAATGTCATGTTATATTTCTAACATGGTTGAAAATGAAAGAATATCATGATCTCAGAAAATTTTAAAATGTCTAATCGTACAAAAACCACAGAAAGAGGTAGTTATTTTGTTAGAGATCATCTCTGCACACAAACTATCATGAAAATTTATACTGAGGAAATGTATGGCTGAGACATTAAGTGCTTACATCATATGCTATGAGAAAGAGATAACAAATGAATTACCTTAATATTGTCCAAGTAATTAACAAAACCCAAGGTAAAGGCATATACATACAGTATGTAGAGTTAATCTTCTCTGGAAGATTTATTGATAGATATGTCATAATCATATAAGAGCAAGTTCTGTGAACAATTTATGATCTTTTCCCATAGGAGTATCTATTTACATGATATCATGAGGAAAATACAGTGATTATAAATTGATAAGAAGAGTGATGTTTGGGGGATGAATACTATTAAGTGTAACCAAAATCATACTTAACAAATAACAATAGATGCAAAAGGTTGTTTGAATATGTAGTTTTAAAATTATTATTTGCTAAGGAGATTTCATATTTATTTTATTTATTGATTATAATAAAAGCTATAGCTACTATTAATGTTTTACAATTTGAAAAGTGCTTTACATGTATTATCTCCTTTTATTCTCACAGCAACTCACAGATATTATTATTATTCCCATTTTAAGACCAGAAGACTATAGATTTAGACATGGGAAAGATATCAGAGATCAAAGATCATCTAAGCCAACTTCCTTGCTGGAAGCACAATGAAAGAGAGTTTATATGACTAAACCAGGGTAATATACCTAAACCTAGCTATTCATGATTCCAGAATGAGGTTCTTCTGAATCCAAGCCCAGAATTCTTTCTACCTCTGCGATACACACACACACACACACACACACACACACACACACACACACACACACACACACACAGCTTCACTTCTGCTGATCTACTCTGAGAACTCTGGCTCTGATTTATATTATCTCTGTGCATCTGAATCACACAAATCCTATAGAGAATAGGATGCTAAGTCAAAACAACTTCAGTTTTCTGCTATCTTCTTAAGGCAATGAAATCCACGACATGAAGATAACATTCTTATCTAGGTTTACAAAAGCTTAGATAAGAATGACCCCAAAAGCCAGCAAATATAAAAATGTAATGCCTTAAAAGATGGTTACATCCTTTAAAAGAAGTTGAAATTCTTTAGATGTTATATAGAAGTGCAGAAAAGTAAGGTCGGAAGCCTCACTTAAAATTTGAATCCACCATTTGCAAATATATTCTTAGCCAAAGAAATGGTAAATGCTTTTATTAAATGGTCAGAATAAATAAGCTTTCTTGTAGAAGCATAACAATCCAGGAAACCTGGATTCAATTCCTTGCTCTGACATTTCCTTCCTTGCTGAACGCAATTCTCTTAGCCCATCTGACCTTCCCAGATTTCCTCATGTTTCACTCCACATCTAGAATCTTTGCCTTGCACAGGGCTATTCCTCACAATTCTCTTTACCTCCCCCTCTTGGAATCTCTAGTTTGCTGCAAAGCCCACTTACAACTATTAATAGGCTGATCTATTTGAGCTTCTCTCCACTACCCCCAATGTATATAATTTGTATGAATATATATGTGTACACTGATATTTTGTTCATCCTTCATTCTCAAAGAGGACCAGTGACATGAGTGTGATGTCTTCCCTTACACATGAATTAGATTTAAGTGAGGCAGTTCATGTTGTCTCCAAGACAGAATGGAAAGTCCATGAGAGAAAGGGCTGGTCCACTTTATTGTCTGTATTCCCAAAGCCTCATACAATGTCCTGCATAAATAATTGATGTTAAATAATTTTTTGAACTTCTCTGAGCCTTAATTTTTATGCATAAAATGGGAATATTAACATTTCTACAAGCTGCCTAATAAGGTTCTCATTAAAAAAACCTTTTGTAAATCATAAAACACTAAGTAAATCTAACATAGCATTAATGCAGTAAGAAAAAAAGGATAGGGAAAGATTATATTATTTAAATATTATAAGGAATTTCTGGATAAGGAAACTTTATTGTGGAGCTCCTCTGTGAATTATAGTCTTATAAAAGTTTCCTTGAACACTAAGAAGTTAAATAATTTGCAAATTATGTGTCAGAGGTAAGCCTGGGACACTGATTTTTGAAGGCATTAAAACACATGGTAGATCTTGCAACCTTCAATTGACAAATAATAAATAAGTAAATAAAATAAAATAAAATACATACCTATATTATAATTAAAATAAAATTTTAATATAATATATATGTCTATATACATACACAATTACTTATTTATATGTATATATTTATCTTTTTGGGAGGCAATTAAGGTTCAGTGATTTGGCCAGGGTTATACAGGTAATAAGTTCCTGAGGCTGCATTTGAATTCAAGTCCTCCTGATTTTAAGCTGGTGCTCTAACCACTGGACCACCTCACTGCACCAATAAAACTTTATATGGTCTTCATGATGGTGACAGATATTTGTAACCTCAAGGATTTGGATTTTTTTATACTTGACATTTTGGTCATTTTAAGTTATCATTGACTTTCCCATTGTAGCTTACCTTCAAAATAATTTCTTTTCCCAAAAAATATATATTTTTTTCCTACTCTCAAGATATAACAGAGAAGGAAATGCATATGGAAGGGGAAGGGAGGTTATATAGTCAAACACACACTTCATACTCTATTAATGGTCTCTACAGGATGCTAATAAAATGTTAATGTGTGAATTAGAAAACAAGTCCATAGTTGTTGATAATCTTGATAGAATAATCACTGCCTGCTGACAGTCTAATGAATATGATGAATTGATAACAAAATTCATCTCCTTGGCCATTTATCTTGCCAAATGGTAGGCAAATAAAATATTACAAAAAGTAAAAGCAAACACTCTGGGGAGTTCACTCATTTGACTAGATGAGAAACTGTTATATGGGAAATGAATAGCTTTTATTGCAAACAGAATCAGATAACAATCTCTCATATAATCTTAAATGGCTGATGATTGCCAAGGGGAGAAATACAATTAAGATTTTTTTTTTTGGAAAAATGCTTCAGAGTCTCTCAAAAAGAACTAAAAGCATCATTCAATGACTGAGTGAAGTAACATTCCTAAAGAGTAAAAAGTTTCAATAATATTCTCCAGGAGCATTTTTTGGGTTGAGGTTAGGGAGGATAAGATAATTAGGGTTAAGTAATGTTTTCAGAGTCACATAGCTAGTAAGTTTCAAGTGTCAAAGTAATTTGAATTTAAGTCCTCCTGAATTTTGATGAAAGCTGGTTCTCTATCCACTGGGCCACCTAGCTGCCCTCAGGAGGATTCTTAGCTTAATACTCATAGAACAGAAGTAAAAATCCAACCTCAATATGGAACCCAATTTTAAATCAATAAATTCCATTTGTCTAAATTATGAGTTGAAGAAGAAGAAGAAAATGAAGAAGAAAAAGAAGTAGAAAAAGTAGTATATCTGTTTGAGTTTTTCAAATTTTAGCAACATAAAATCCCCAGAGAGCAGTCATCAACACACTACATATGATAAATGGATATAGTATGAATAACTATGGTCTCATCCAAGATACTTTAAACTAGGGGGATTCTTTTAGTTTTTGAGACTGAGTCTCCCTATGTTGCCCAGATTAGAACTGTACCCTGATCTCAATAACTATCAGGATTGGGTTTTCTCTGCCTTGATTTTTAATCTGATTCAGTTCACAACTCCTTAGTGTCCAGTGGCATTCCTCTTCCTGGAACTCACTCTACTAGTGCAAGACATAGTGTGGACACCTGACTGCATGACAGTTCAAAAATTTGAAACTCAAGCAATTCTCCACTCTCAGACCTCCTTAGGCAACAGGGATGTCAGAAATATTCTACCATATCTGGCAAGAATTCTTAATCTTTTTTCTTTTGTGCCTTACTCCCCTCTCCTTTGGCAGTCTAGAGAAATGGACTTATTCTTAGATACACTTTACAAAATAAAATACATTATATTGTAAAGAAAATCAAGTACACTGATATATGTCTTAGACTCCATAGCTTATATGTTAGGTTTTATAAATTTTCTGGATAATGGGAAAATTTGATTCATTTGAAGAAGCCAGTGTTAGGTAAAAGTATTAGGAAAGACAGTCTCATGGTATCATATCTTACTCCTGAGGGGAAAAATTTTTGAAAATTCATTTAGATCCATAGTCCAATTCATGAAAATTCTATACTTTAATCATTTCCTGATCTTTTAAACAGATATTTTAGCTCTTAGACTTCTGCAGGTGAGGGCCATTTATGAATGAACTTGATTTGTGGGGATTAATGAGATTGTTTATTTCAATTCCAAGCAATACAAGCCTATAATTAAATTAATTACAAGGTCCCTGAATGTCAATAAGAAGAAGAATATTAGACTTACCCATCATATTGTACAAGCTCTGGGGAGCAAATTGACGGGGCATTTTCTGAATGGCTTCCTTATACACGGTGAGTGCTTCCTAATGTAAGAGACAAGAAATGGCTATGTCAATGGAAGTACAGAATATAAGGAAATTACTTCAACAAAAAATGTAAACCACCCTCTGAACCAAAGTTACAGTCTTCCTATTGAAAAAAATATTAACAATACCACTACTTCTTGTTTTTAAAAGCACCTTTGAGGGAAAAGAAATTGAGCTGTACTTTGACTCCAAGATACATCAACCTCATTAGTGAAAGTATACAGTCCAAATAGTGAAGGAAACAATATAAAAGTTTAGCACACCCAGATGTCTCTTACCAGTGTGTTTTAGAAACTTTTTTTTCAGTCCATGTGAGTTATAAAACTAGAAAGAGACTAAAAACATTTTAAGTTTGAAATTCATAGAACAGTTATTTCAAGGCTGGAGTTTCTTTAACCTCTGTTATGACTATCAAATTATCATTATCCTAGTGGACCAGGCTATTTCTATTACTTTAGTAAAAAAAAAAAAAATCAAGACCATATATCATATTCTCCTTCTTTTCCAAGTAAAATTATCATCACAGAATCATAGATTTAGAGTTGAAAATTACCACAGGGGCCTTCATTCTTACAGATCAAGAAAGAATTTAAATCAATAAATTCCATTTGTCTAAATTATGAGTTGAAGAAGAAGAAGAAAATGAAGAAGAAAAAGAAGTAGAAAAAGTAGTATATCTGTTTGAGTTTTTCAAATTTTAGCAACATAAAATCCCCAGAGAGCAGTCATCAACACACTACATATGATAAATGGATATAGTATGAATAACTATGGTCTCATCCAAGATACTTTAAACTAGGGGGATTCTTTTAGTTTTTGAGACTGAGTCTCCCTATGTTGCCCAGATTAGAACTGTACCCTGATCTCAATAACTATCAGGATTGGGTTTTCTCTGCCTTGATTTTTAATCTGATTCAGTTCACAACTCCTTAGTGTCCAGTGGTTCAAGGACAAAAAAGTAACAAATTGTAGAAGTGGATTGTGAACCCAGTCCTCTGGCCCCAAATCCATGATTCTTTTGACTATATACAACAGATGGGTGGAGTTTGTAAGGAAAATATTCCTAAGAATTACAATATGGGGGCAGCTAGTTGGTATTGTGGATAGAACATTAGCCCTAAAGTCAGGAGGAGTTCAAATCTGGCCTCAGACACTTAACACTTCTTTGCTGTCACTTAGACTTTTTTAGCTCTTAGACTTCTGCAGGTGAGGGCCATTTATGAATGAACTTGGGCAAGTCACTTAACCCCAATTACCTCAGCAAAAAAAAAAAAAAAAAAAAAATTACAATAGAAACAGGATCTATATTTCATTGAAACAGGGAAATCCTAATCACTAGAACTATAATAAAATTGAACAGGCAGAATTTCTCTTTACAGAAGGAAAGAGTTCCTTTTCAAAAGATGTCATTAAATAAAGGCTTTAAACCAAAGCTAGATGATGACTTAAATAAAAACTATATATAATGTTTGAAAAGCACCTTGCATGTTATCTCATATGAACCCCTATTTTATAAATGAAGAAACTGAGTCTGAAAGAATTTAGATGAATTAAGAGTTAATAAATGTCTAAGATAGGAATTGAACTCATATCTGACTAACTTCAAGCCCAAGGGGATCCTTATTGATGGGTTGGTGGGTTTTTTTGGCCCGTGAGGTTCATTTCAACTTTGTAATTCTGAAACTGAATCTCTTAATAGAACTGTTCATAGGATTCACTGAGTGAGATAATTTGGATCTAGAAAGGATCTCAGAGGTCATCTAGTCAAACCTTTACACATGAAAAAAAACTAAGACCTGGAATGGTTAATGACTATCCAGGGCCTACATCAATTAAATATTATAAAGCTGAGATTTGAAATGGTCCCTTTGACTCCAAACCCAAAGCTTTTCCACCTATTTTTTCACTGCTGCTCAATACTGAAAATAGAATTCAGGTATAATATGTTCCCGAAGTCTGATATTGTATTACAAATATGGAAAATAAGTACATTATATGTATCCATATATACACACATATATATATATGCACATACTTGTGCATGTACATGTATAATATATATATGCATATATATAAACATTTATACACATATGTAAATAGATATGTATGTATATATGTATATATATCAAGTTACCTCTAACTATGTACTAGAATTCTTTCATCAAGCAAATTGAGGTGTTAAGACATTTTATAATATCAATAACACAATAGAATCTACAAGTATTCTATTTATGAAATCAAGGTAACAACTAATATTCCATAGAATCAAACAATTTTAAAGGAAAAAGAAAATAGAACCTTACTTAGTTCAACTAATTTTAAAGAAATTTAAAACTAACTACTTAGAAACTAACATACAAAGAAATTTAACACTCTGCTTATTTCACTATATAAGGAATTCCCAAGTGAGGAAGGTCCCTCTACCACTGCAAGTTTGCACCTTCTCTATAAATTCTATATAGTATTAAAAAGCTGATCAGGTTATTTTTGAAGTTAATTGACCTGTCTGGAGTCATACAACCAACATGCATCTGAATATGGGACCTAAATTCATTTCTTCCAGGCTCCAAAGCAAATCCTTTTTCACTATGTAATAAATATTAACTTAAGGGGACTTTCCCTTTAATATATGTATCCTCAGTATGGGAAGAAAGTAGAAACTTAATAAAGGATTATTAATTGTTTGATGAAATGACAGCATCAGGACTAAAACTTATCTGTTCCTAGTTTCATACCTTAGAAGCTTAAAGATCAAAGAATCAACAGGTTAAATTGTGGGAAAGACAATAATCTGTACATGTCTACCTCCAGCTGTAATTTTCAGATTTTAGTCTTTCTATAGGGATCAGATTAACAGCTGAAATAACAATTAATTTCGTAACTCTTCTTTGAGATCAAGCTAAGTCTATCTCTGTCTCTGTCTTTTTCTCTGTTTCTCTTTGTGTGTCTCTCTTTTTCTTTGTCTCTTTCTCCCCATCCATTCCTTCCTTTTTATACACACACATACACATATATACACAATGTATTCCATTGTATTCCTGTATTCTTCTACCTCTTTCCCCCTTTTTTGTTAGTTGATTATCCCATTCAACAGGAAGAGAATGCTAGCATAAGATGGCTTTAAGTAATGCTACTATAATGTCATCTATTCTAATTAACCAAGGTCTGACATACTTCCTCACTACTTTACCCCAATACATGATAATTCTGAATAATTGCAAGCAGTGGAAGCTATTCAAAGGGATTATTAATAGTATATACAACTGCTTACTTTTTAAATAAAGGAGATCATGCACAAAGGCAAAAACCAAATGAAGAAAAAAGGTATAGACACATCACTCCTATGGCAATGCAAATGTGTTTAATTAGAAATAACAATAAACCTCTAAGCTATTATCCTTTGTGAGGCCCCCAACAGGTCAATTGAAAAATAAATATTTAAATTAATAAATGTCACTTAGGTATCAAATGGGATTTTTTTTTTTAATAAAACCTGCAAGAGTACCACAAAGGAAAAATAGGAAATATTTAGTGATGGCAAAAGAAAAAAAAAAGGCAGTTTTTATCTACTGAGCATATTGGGGCTTCAGATGAACCAAATTTATCAAAAGCTATTTTTCCAATAGTAATATCCTCATTTATATATCACAAACTTTCATAAAATTTGATTTAATTTAGGGGTGAACCATATTATATCTTACTGTTCTCATTCTAACTCTGCCTGTGAGCTCAAGGTTTTATCATACTATAATTTTGCCATTCAAAAAAAAACCAAACAACTAAGTCCATTGAGAAAGTGGGAAGCATTAAAGTCAAATAAACAAATTAGAATAAAGTAAATAGAATGCTGAATTTGGAGACAGGGTATCTAGGTTCACATGCTAACTCTATTTCCTATGTGAATTTGAGAATTTTACTTAGTCTTTCTGGACTTGACTTTCTTCATTTATAAAAAAGAAGGGAGTTCAGAGCAGCTAGATAGTGCAGTAGATAGGATACTAGCCCTGGAGTCAGTGTGAGTTCAAGTCTGATCTTAGACACTTAACACTTCCTAGCTGTGTGATCCTGGACAAGTCCCTTAACCCCAATTGCCTTGCAAAAGGAAAAAAATAATAATATAAATAGTACTAAAAAAAGAGAGTTGGACTATATAACATCAGATGACCTTCCCAGCTCCTCACCTATTATTTTATGAATTGTTTAATAATTAGAATTTAACAAAAAAGAAGGGAATTAAAAAGAATTAAAGCACTTAGACCAGGTAAGAATGGAGAAAGTAGAGAAAAATATAATATTCTCCATATACGATTGGATATATAGGAAGAAGAGCAGCTAGGTGGATAGTAGATAGAGCACTAGGTTTGGAACTAGAAACACTCATTTTCAGTGTTCAAATCTAGCCTCAGAAACTAACTGTATGACCCTGAACAAGTCCTTTAATCCTGATTGCCTCAAGTTTCTACATCTATAAAATGAGCTGAAGGAAGAAATGGAAAAGTACTCCACTATTTTTGTCAAGAAAACTTCAAATACAGTCATGAGTAGTCAGTCACAACAGAAATAAGTCTGCACAACAGTATAGAATAAAAGGTAATTCATTATAATGGGTTATAATGCTCTACATACTTGATTTTGTGTTACTTTTAAGCACTAGAGTTGAGTTTTCTGGAGCAAGAAGAGGAAAGAAGGTATTTTTTAGTATTCTAAATTTACTTACACATCAATCTCTCTATGATGGATACATTTTCAAGCTTAGAGTCAGGAGCTTGGATTCAAATTCTGCCTGTGACACACACTGAATAAATCAGTAAATCTTTCAGTGCTTCAAGGAATTCCTTTGTTCGTAGTGCAAAACATTTTCCAGATTGAATTATAAAGGGAATTTCCCTCATCAGAAATCATAATTTCTGATACAATCACAACAGGAGTGGACCAAGAAAAGGGATAGGAGGAGAGAGAAAGTGAATGATCAAGTGAGAAATCGAGAGAGAGAGAGAGAGAGAGAGAGAGAGAGAGAGAGAGAGAGACAGAAACATTTGGCCTGACCTCATAGCGACCTTGTTCATGATAGAGTTTTCCCAAATTATAAAGGCAGCTGGTAACAGAGCTCTTATGGGCATGAGGATCCTTCAAGTTTTCATCAGGAATTTCTGAACACTTTATCAATGTACGGCGGGCTTCTTCAGTCTTCCCTTGGTTCATGAGAATAATGCCAGTATTTAAATATGCAGCTAGGGGAAAAACAAAAGGAAATATAAGTGGAACATTGATACTGAAGCTAAACAGTATTATTCTATTGTTTAGGAGTAATATCTCTAAGATTTGGAGAATGATTTTATGACAGAGATTCTTAATTTTTCTGTGTTGTGGATCTCTTTGGCAGTGTGTGATCTTATGAACCTCTCTTCAGAATAATGCTGTTGTTATTGTTTTTTGTTGTTAATACATAAAGAAAATACAAAAATTCCAAAGGAGACCACTTGCATCAAAATAAACTGAACTACTATTATGAGTTTAGCAATGTGCCAAGTTCTGGGATAGGAGTGGGAGTTCAGAAGGAAAAGAGACATAGTCCTATCCTCAAAGAGCTTACAATCAAAATGAAGAATAATTTTATTCATCTGAAGTCAGAACAGATGTCATAACAAGATTCAAAAATCAAAAAATCCTATAATTTAGCAAAGGTTGATTATTGAACAATTGCCAAAATACTAACTTCTGAGGATTACAAAAATTCTTTAAAATTGGTGGCAATGTTCTATTTTTTTATCTTAATGTTAATTGTAAACCCTACAACTCAATTTCCTAGAATAAGAGAAAAAGATGTATTTTTAAAATATTCTAATATTACTTACAAGCTAATGTAGGCCGGCTACCAATTGCCAGTTTATAATAATGCAAGGCTTCTGTGAACCGACCGTTCTCCTGTAGAAGTAACCCTCTGCATGAGAAAAGAAAACATAAATTGGAAGAGGAAAAAAATATTACTGAAAATAAGAACCACAAAGTTTTATTTTATGTGCATAAAATAAAAATGTTACAAAGTAAAATAAAATACTAACCTATTTCAATAAAAAACTATAAATAGGAGGAAATGATCTCGTAGGGGGAAAAATATTGAATAGTTATCAGCTTCATTCACATGTTTGTACAATGAATTAGGAAATAATTACAAAAGAAAATTGTATAACCGCAGTGTTCCCCCTTTTTCAAATAAACCCTTTCCTTATACCATTGCCAGGCACTCATTTTTTTTTTTCGTCTTGGACTATCCACAGGCTCACATCACTTAGCAAAGGAAATTTGGTCTAGACAGGGACATGTCTGGAAATGTGAGCTGTCCTTCAGCCTGCCCATGTTAAGATGTATCAACGAGGCATAAGGTCATTACTACCCTAAGCATCATTCACTTAGCTTCAGATGAGCCTGTGCCAAAGGGGGCAGGAAGCAGAAGGCAGGGGCAGGGTGGGGGAGGAGGACAGAGATGGAATCAGTTTTATGGAAAACAACTGAAGATAATCCCTGCTGTTATTTCCCTATTAACTTGAGCCAAGGCTATAAGTTTGGATTTCAAGGGTCCAAGCAAAATTTCAATCCTCTTTTCCAGGGAACACCTGTCACTACAGATCATGAGAAAGTCTTATTTATCTCTCTGAGTTCTGAAGGAGAAAATACTACACCATCAGGAGCTGCATATATTGGCAAAGCCTTTCCTGCATGTCTGACAAAACCTAAATGAGAATAGATTCCTAAATGAACCTTTTTCATTTAGATTGTAGACTTATGGGCAGCAGGGATTGTAGCCAACAGCAAAGCCAAGATAATTTGTCTTTTCTATTCCTAAGGGTTCCAAAGTACTCTATTCCCCCCTTCCTGAGGGGTAGGAATTCCCTGTCCTAGGCTCAAGAAAGTAAATGTATACTTTGAAAAAACAGCTTCTTGATTTTTTTTTAAAAGAAAGGGAATATAGAGTCTTAGAAATGGTACTGAATTTGTAGTCAGATAACCCCAGAGTCTGAATCTCAGTTCTGCTACTTACTACTTGTGATCTTAGACAATTCACTTAACTTTTCTTAAAATCATTTCTATGTTGTAGGGAAGGTGGGATTACAATTCTAATATTCAGCAACGTCATTAATGCCTGACAATCAAATCTCACCATAATTCTATTTTTTTAAAGGAAAAAAACTCACCTCCATAACATCAGTTAGATGAATCAAGACATGAATCAAATCACTAGGAAAGATCTGCTCTAGCATTTTGTCTCAGCAGTGGTAATTCCTTTAAGGATTGTTCTATTCATCATTTTTATATTGCTCAATGAACATCTATAAATCTTATTTTAAGGGAGTTAACTGCCCCCATAGTGATCTTCTTCCTAGCATTCTGATTTCATGGAATTCAGGAAAGGATGTTAGGTGAAATATGCTTGCAAGAATATCTTTCTCATTTCCAATATTTAAGAGAAAGAACAATAGACAAATTTAGCCTAGAATGTAATGAATAGAGTTAACTTGTAGACTGACACTGGAATCTACCATTCTAAAAATCTACTTACACCAGAAGTTTTCAAACACGAACTGGATTAAAATGTAATTGGGAAATATTTAATAAAATAAATAAAAATATAATGTAACATACTGTTATTATGTGATTTTCTATGTCAATATACAGCTCATAAAAAAGGTTTAGTGAGCCCTATTTCTGTTCAAATTTAATACCAATATTCTACACTATTCCTCAAGACACTGCTGGAACTCATGGCCAAAAAGAAACTTAAGAGGAATGAATACTGATGGACTTTTATGATCACTAGATCATAAAATTGTAAGTTAGAAAGGTCCCATAGAGGTCATCTAGTAAGTCTAAGAGGAAATCATAGATTAATGGGCAGAAATGGCTATCTATAAACTATACATCCATCCATCTATGTATCTATGTATGTATGTATCTATCTATCTACTTATAGACTATTTCAGGCCCATCTGAGTAGAATGTCCCAAGTTCATCTAGGTCTGATCAACTACAGATACACCACCCCATCCTGACTCCCACATGGTATTGTCATTTTGGTCCTCTTCGAGAACAATGAACAACCATCATCACCTATATGCATATAAAGTATGTATAGTAATCAACAGAAATGAGGCACTAGCATTAACAGATGAGTAACTGAGTCTGACAAAGCATAAATGACTTCCCAAGTATAAACAGGTGTGAGTGACAGTCAAGATTTTAATCTGGGTTCTTTGAGTCCAATTTTATGTGCACAAAAAAAAAAATTCTTTCTACTGTGCCATGTTGTGCTATTATTTATAAATGAACTTAGTTCATGATAGTGTCATTCAGAAATCATTCATGTATGTTTATATATACATGTGTATATAAGTTACACATATGTTTACTATGTTAAGCTAACATGTTAAGGATTCTGTTAGTTCTAGAACTCCCCTTACTGAAAGACATCATATGTCCAGAATAGTTTTAGAAAATAGCTTGAGACTCAGAAAAAAACTAAATGATTCCTTTATGATCATACAACTAGTAAGTATAAGGGCGGAATTTGAACCTGGATCTTTATCATCTATGTCTCATTGCCTCAGTCTTGTTATAAGGCACCCAGGATGCTTCCATAGTGAGGGAGTCAAAACATTTATTAAGTGTCTGCTATGTGCCAAACACTGTGCTAAGTGATACAAATATGAGAACAGACAGTGCCTGATGAGTAGAAAAGTCAGAGAAATTCTAAAGTAGTATAGCCCAAAGAGAAAGGAGATATCTGTGTTGAGCTCCCTTTCCAAGTGGAGATTTTGAAATTCATGGCTCCACTCTCTAAACAGAGCAGCAGAAGACAGTGATGAGCTGACATTCAAAGACTGCTATGATCCTGCTGAATTCTGAGGTTTTGCCAATAATGAACTGAATATTTAAAAAAATTTTATAGATACTCTAGACTAGTTAAGTGGGAGCAAGGTAGAACAGTGGACAGAGTGCTAAAGCTGGAGTCAGGAAAACTCATCATCCTGAGATAATTATTAGTTGTAAGACCCTGAGCACGCCACTTAACCTTGTCTGCCTCAGTTTAATCATCTGTAAAATGAGTTGGGAGAAGGACCATTTCAGTATCTCTGACAAGAAAACCCCAAATAAGGTAATGAAGAGTTGGGCATGTTTGAAAGGAGTGAACAACAAAAGCATTATAAGAACTCATGGGAAGATTAGGTTGATCACAGAAATTTGTATAAGTTGGAAGATGTTTTTGGATATAACTT
The DNA here is from genome assembly GCF_016432865.1 of Antechinus flavipes. Taxonomy (NCBI): domain Eukaryota; kingdom Metazoa; phylum Chordata; class Mammalia; order Dasyuromorphia; family Dasyuridae; genus Antechinus; species Antechinus flavipes. The sequence goes on along the minus strand of NC_067402.1, from coordinate 250,368,910 downwards.
TTCTCAGACTTCTTTAGTTTTCATTCCCTTTGCCCTTTGTGAGATTTTTACCTGGAGTTTTTGTAGGTATGCACAAAAATATAGGAAAGAGAAGCCATTTGTAGAACTTCATTATTATCTTGCCCTGCAGCAGGTGACAAGACAGAGGTATACTGCTTTAGTGGCTATAAGTAGGGAAAAGCAGATTGGGGAAGGGAACAGATATTTATTAAGCACCGACTATATGCCAAACACCTTGCTAAGCCCTGTCCAAATGATGTCTCATTAAAGAGTAAAAACAAACTTCATTCTATGAAGCCTTTCAAGGAATCGGTATACTAGAGAAAAAGTGATGACATTGTAGATTAGAATACAAGGAAGACGACAATAAGGAGAATATGGATGTAGAAGGAGTAGAGCAAGCTCAGAGATACCTGGGGCAGAGTCAACACCTCTCACTGTAATGACATTTTAGCTTGCTATCTAAAAAACTGTTTATTTGAGGTTCCTGTGCTAAGTATGTAGGGCTACATAAAATAGCCATTAAATGAGAGTCATCTTAAATGTTTTAGGGAGACAGAATGGTGAGGGTACCAGCCTATGGGACGGTTGAGTGAGTTAAGGAAAATTCTGCATTTTTTGGTACTTTGGCGTTTATTCTAAATTGTATTGCTATATTTATAAAGAACTTGGGATCATCATAGCCACCAGCCAGCCAAGAGGTGAAGAGTTAGAAGTAGATTTCAGTTTGGTAGCTGCAATGCCATCTGGTGATCAAATTACATATTACACCTCCTTGAATGTTCAAACATCAACCCCTAAGCAAAACAGCCAATTGTTGTATTATTTATTAAGTGAATTTTTCAGCAATGAAACATAAATCACTATCCATACCCCTATCACTTATATATGTGATATAGTACAATGCTTTTTTTGCAATGTATATAAAGTACAATTTTTTTTAGCAAAGTACAATAATAATTGAAAATATGTATTTCTATCCTTAAGATGAAATCCTTAAGATGAAAAATCAAATAGTAGAGTCTCAAATATATTTGTGATAAATATCCAACACTTAACAATACTATCTGGCACACAGTAAGTACTTTAATAATATTCTGATTATCATTTTGAGTATCGGGTAAACTGCAATGCCTAGAAGAAGAAAAAGAGATCATAAAAGCATACATTCAGAACTAAAATAGATCTGAAAATCCATGTAATCCAACCACCTTATAACTTGCCCAAGATTGCAGAGGCAGTAAATACCAAAGCTCCCAAATCCACAACTTTAGGTACATTTTCAGAGTACTATGAATCACATTGCTACTCATAACAATAATACCCCCAACCTACATAGTAATTTATTATACATCTTTATTTCATTGCACCCACAAAGCATTTTGAAGCAGATAGATATTATCTTCATTGCACAGGAAAAGAAATTCAGGATCAGACTTTCGTCAGTCATTGTTAGTAAATGATAAAACCAGCAGAAAACTAAGGATTAAGACAGTCTGACTTTTCTTATTTTCAGTACTTGAAATTTATGCACTATACATAACAACATATTTGTCATTAATCAGTTGAGAAGACACCCGATTATTTGCTTTTTTCTGGGTTTGATGTTTTATTCTTATTCATGTATGATTTTAATATTATGCCCTTACCCCCATTTCCATTGTTCCTCATACTCTCCACACCCATTGCTTTGAGTAGAATGGAAAAGCTATCGGAAAAGTAAGAGGGGGAAGGAAATAGAAGGGTAGCAGAAGATAAGATGGAAAAGAATCTCTGGAAAAAAAATTTTTTTTTATCTACTAAGTAGATAAAGCCCGGTGTAGTGGGCAGAAAACCAGCCTCAGTGTCCAGAGTGCAAGTCTAGCCTATGATATATGACTGTGTGACTGGGTAAACAAGTTAAACTCTCAGCGCCTCCAGGAAATTATCTAAGATGTAAAAATTCTGATCTATATCACTAAAAGAATTTTCCTCACTAGAAGTTCCCCATACCAATAAAATTACAGGCCAGATTAAAAAACAATAAAATAAAAGGAACTGAAGCTACCCATGTCTTCTTAAATATTTTTGGACTAGAAAGAGGGGTGACCTGATAATTATTCCCTATGCTCTAGAAACATGGGGATTTCTAAAGATACTACAAATCTCCTCATTTATTTGGACAGGAAAGTCCAAATATTTTCAATGAACAGAAAAATAAACAGAACCCCTTATTATGTATCTAGGTGACAGGGAATAAAAAGGGGGTATGGGTCTATAGAATTACATAGCAATCTATTTCAGAATACAATAGAAATGTTATAGAGAGCCATAAACTGAATTCCAAACTTGGATATCACAAAACAAGTAAGTAATTAGAATTCATTTAAAATACTGTTTATAGTCTTAGATTCTAAAGCTCTTCCAATTTATTTAATTAGGATTTTAAAAAGAACAAGGAGGAAATATATTTTTTCCCTTAAGAAAAAAAAAGACCAAAAGCATAGCATAAAATTGGACTTATTCACAAACATTTAAAGAATAGCATAGTAGAAGTATCTACTATGGGAGAGGAGGGATATTGATTGCCAAGAAAGTAAAGATATTCCTCTGAAATATTCAATATTCATGATACAAATATTTTTGCAAAAGTTACTGAATCTTTCATGTTTTGATTTTTAGAATATACATGAAGCCCCATTCCCTACCCCAATTTTTTCCAGTACTATCACTGGCAACAGCAAACAGAATTTGATCACATTTCACAAATCCATCTCAGAGTTCAGGAGATGATGAGAAAATTTGCAGGCCACTAGAAACCATGATATTTACAAAGGCATTGACTGGGTAAGAGGTACTGTGAATTCATAAGTATTTTGATTGCTATATGCCTGCAACCTGTCCCACTGCAGTAATTTGCTTTTAAGCATGAATGCATTAGTCCACTAGAAGAGAATTTAACCTAAAGTGTCCTTTTGGCTGTACATTTAAATTCTTGTCAATTCCAGCAGTGGCAGCATTAGGACCAATCTTTTGTTAGCACCAGTTTTTCATTTTGGTTACAGAACTCATTCTTTGTCTGACTGAATAGGGTAAAGAGCAGTTAGAAACCATTTACATAGTAAAAGTAAAGGCAGAAATAAAGGAGGACCTGTATTTTAATAAGATGAGGGACAATTTGCTGCCTGAAAAAGACTGTCTGTCTGTGTGTGTGTGTGTGTGTGTGTGTGTGTGTGTGTGTGTGTGTGTTTAGTGGATGACTATTTGGGAAAGATGACATAATTGCTTATGCCCTAGTCTCTATAGCAAGAAACTTTCAATTTCTTCATATATTAAAAAGTTGAACAAATTTTAGGAAAAAATATTAAGCTGGTTTCTAATTTTATTAAGTTTATTAAATTAATAAGCATTACCTTAATGGAAGGGAATCTGGGGCATATTATGTGTGCCAATATTGTATAAAGATTCATTCTCCAGAAAGGTAAAAAAGTGTTTATTCAGAGCAAAACAAAAGAGGCTAGATTGATGGGAGGAGGTATATTGCCATCTACTCTAGGCAAAAGATTTATTTTTCATTGAAGATCAGAGAACATATTTTCTTTTTCAATTCCTTCTTTCCCCATTTCTTCTAAATAACTTCTCGGCTCTTTATTTATTCAGAATGCTAAACAGTTATAGAAATAAAACCTTCAGCGATCTCAAATTCTGAATAGAAAAAAATACAAGTGTTCTTTTTTTTAAATTTCTAGAATATTTGAAAACTTAATTGAAAAATCCTGTGATGCAAAAAAAAAAGATATGTGTGCATGTGTGTATGCACACATTTTTCTCTTTATTCATTTATTTATTTTTATTATTATAGCTTTTTATTTACAAAACATATGCATGGGTAATTTTTCAATATTGACCCTTGCAAAACCTTCTGTTCCAACTTTTCCTCTCCTTCTCCCCAACCTCTCCCCTAGATGGTAGGTAGTCCAATATAATGCACACATTTTTCAAGGATAAAAGCATCCTTTTAAAAAAAAACTCATATCACTAATAATTTTCATTTCATCGTGCCTACATAGGCTGCTTGTATACAGTGTTTTCCTTAATTTTCATCAAAGAAAGTATCCTCCCTCTCACCTTTAGCAATCTTGGTTCTACCCCCAAGAGCCTTCTTTCTCCAAACTTCCCTTTTAAGTAAAGGCACAGCAGTTTTATTTTTTGCTTTTTAGTGTATCTGGATATTTGTATGTTCTGAATATTTGATTAGAAATTGGAAGAAAAAACAGCAATCCTTAGAATTAACAGCAAAAGTATAAATGTACATACAACTCCCATCCCACACTAAAGTCTAAAAAGTATAAAGTGCTAATACATTCGTTTGGCATTTCAACCCTACTAGAGATTTTTATTTCTTTTTTTTTTTTTTTTTTTTTTTTGGTAGTACAAAGAGCTGTCCAGCTCTGCCAGTCATCATGAAGAAACTGGCAATTGTCTCACACCCCAAAGATACCAGAGAAGCTCTCCTAGAAAAGAAAACCATAGGGGTCATGTCATTCCTGAATAGAAATCCAACATACAGTCATCATTTTTATCCTGACTACTTTGACATAAAGGCAAGACAAAAACCCGATTTTCATGAAAGATAAAATAGAATGACCATTCATCTCCACTTCAGTCAACACACCTGCAGAAATGTTATCAGTGGTTTGGAATTAGCTGAGTTCTTTGGGGAAAGGAGTCACTTCAGGAGCCCTAAATCTTCATTAGGATCTCTCATCTCAGATTCTTCTTAATTCTAAAAGCATATGGTTTTCATAAAGATTGAATTGGAGATACTTAAGAGCTAGAGTTATTAAGGATTAAGCTACCCCAGGTATATCCATAAAACAGAAGGTAACACATCAAGACTCAAAAGGAAAGATACTCAGAAATACTCAACTAAGGAACTGTAGGATTCTTTGACAAAGAAGCTTCATGTGTCTCTCTAACATTGTCTTTTCATTATTCAGTTGTGCAACATCGGCAGTGTATAGTGTAACAACTAATGATATAGAGTAGCAACTGACTGAGTCTATGATATACTAACTGAAACACCAGTGAAAGAAAGTCTCTTACTCTTCGTGTTTAGGATGTTCAGAAGAGGAGAAAAGTTACTGTCTTTGTTAAGGTATATCAACAGCTATGACTACTATAGGACAATTGTTTTCCTTCCTTTAGTTTGGTGTTGGGTATTATAAAATTCAGGCTATTTTCCTCTTTCTTCAAAGAAAAAAAATGACTAACTCTCTTGTGTATATCAAAGAGGGAAGGTAGGTTGCCACTGTCTAGCTGTCTGCTTTTCTATCAAACTGGCATCCTGTTCATCCACTCCCTTTTCTAGAATTGATGGTTTTGTTTCAATATCATAATCACCACTATCATCAGCATCAACAATAACAAATGTCTATCAAGTACTTACTGTATGCTAAGGATACTAGGGGGAAAAAAAAAACAAATGTGCTGCCCTCAAGAAACTAATATTTTAATGAGATGAAAGAAACAACATGCAAACAACTAATCATCTATCTATCTATATGTATATATACATACACATTGCATCATTGACAGCTAATGTCAGAAGGAAGATATTGAGAGACAGGAATGACTGGGAAAGGACCTTTAAAAAGGTAAGATCTGAGTTGGAATCCAAGGAAGTCCAGATATAGAGATGAAAATAAAAAGCAATCCAAAAATGAAGTACATTCAATTAAAAAAGACACATAGTCATAACATGGAACTTTCATAAAGTGGGAATATTAAGAAAGTCATGAGAATTTAAATTATATGATGAGGAGAAAAGTGTAAAAGAATTTTTAAAAAATTTGAAAGATAGGAAGGAACCAGGTCATATAAGGCTTGAAAAGACCAAATAGAGGATTTTTTAAAATTTAGTCTTTGGTACCACGGGGCCCCTGGAGTTAACTCAGCAAGCAAGTAGCATAGTCAGACCTATACTTAAGGATGATCATCTTGGCAGCTAAGTAGAAAATGGAGTGGAGTGGAAAGGGACTTGAGACAGGAAGACTAATGAATAGGCTATCTCAAAAGTCCAAATATGTGGGAATGAGGACTACTACATGAAGTCAGGAAGTCTGAGTTCAAATCTGGCTTCAGACACTTACTAGTTGTGTGACCCTAAGCAAGTCACTTTCCCTTGTTTGCCTTAGTTTCCTCATGTGGAAAATGGAGAAGAAAATGGCAAGTCAGGAAGTCTGAGGACTGGAAGTCAGGAAGACTGAGTTCAAATCTGGCTTCAGACACTTACTAGTTGTGTGACCCTAAGAAAGTCACTTTCCCTTGTTTGCTTTAGTTTCCTCATGTGGAAAGTGGAGAAGAAAATGGCAAACCACCCCAGTATCACTGCCAAGAAGACCCTAAAATGAGATCATGAAGAATCAAACAAGACTGAATAGCAACCGGTATCTAGGTGACAATGGTATTAATGTACAAATATATTGAAAGATTTTAGAAAGTTATAAAGTAGAATGCTCCTTTTTAGAGTTTTCTCTTTTTTCTTTGATGTCTTTTTCTGCCCTTCCCTGCACAGTCTAGATTTTACTATAATCCATTCCAACCATTTTCCAGAAGAGTACAACCAAGCATAAACTATTGGTTCCTATATATTCTTTCTTTCTGTGTGGAATTGCTACTTAGGGTAGTGACTTAAACTTACCTTTTTGGTGAAGGCTTCCTACCACCATCTTTCAGTTCTACATGCACCAAGCCAGAAGGACATTAGTCAGCTTTATTACTACTTCAGTATATTCTCCAGTTTGCAACATATGATGGTTCCTCACCTCATGAGACCTTGGGGAAACCACCCTGAGGCTCTCCTGTTCTGATCTATCATGACACCCTACCTGACCAATATTTTAGAAAAAGCCCCAGTCATGCTTTACTTCACTTACAACTTAATTCTCTACACTTCACAGTTCCCTCACAAACCACTTTGTTTCCACAAGTACCCTTCCCCTCCATCCCTACTATGCTATCCAGATCTCCTTTATGTAGTTTTTCTTCTTCAAAATATAATATCCTTGGAATGTACAGACTATATTTCTTGCTTATATTTGTTGCCTTTGAAGGCAGAGACACTATTGCTTGCTTTATATTTTTATTTATATTTAGATATATGCATCCATCTATTTTTTATTTATCCTATTTACCTATATACTATCTACATTGGGATTACTGCTGTTGCTTTGGTAGAATTGTGGGAATGGACTCATATATGGGAATGGACTTCTGTAAGATTAATCCCAGGGATGGATTTATTGATTGAAGGATCAATTAAAAGATGATATAAGTTGAAAGATAATTAGAATTGATATCTAAACTAGAGGTCTAGGAGGAGCTAGAGATCTAGGAGAGGAAATGAAAGTTGTTTTTAAGAATTTGAAGGACTGTCTTGTGTTAAAAATACAATTGTACTAGTTAGCCCCAGGGAATATGGGTGATACAAAGAGACAAACTGAGGGTTAATGTAAAGACAAATCCTCATTACTAACATTGTGCAAAAGTAGACTGGGCTGCCTAATGCTCCCTTACTAGATATCTTTCAGCAGAGGATGGATGGCCACTTGAGGATATTATGAGGGTATTATTAGGGAGCGTTATTATTCAGGTCCTTGTTGAACTAGAAGTGTTCTGAATTCCTTTCCATTTCTGACAACCTATGATTCTGTAAAGTAAAGTATTGTTTTTTGAAGGAAGAACAAAATGCTTTGAAAGTTTGAAAACAGAAAAATTCTCAATAACCCAATGATGGACCACACTACCTTCCCCTTCTCACTGAAGTGTCTTTTAACAATTCCTACTGGTAAAGTGCTCTTATTAAATCATATAATGACAAGAAATATATTAATACATAAATCATAGTTGTGTTTAATTATTCTTAAAGGAAAAACTTAATAAAAAAAACCCTTTAGTCTGTTTTTGAATGATAACTAGTTTGGACCACTGCCAAGCAGAAGGACAGGAATTAAAATATTTAATTAGGAAGATAGAATTTAAAGAAATGACAGCTGTGTGAAATTGGAATTTGTAATTTCAGCTTTTTGAGAGCAGAGAGGTAGAAATTATCATGCTCTACCCAAAACTGTAACATCATTAGAAATATTTCAAGAGAAAACTTTTAATTAATCCTCTCAATCCCCCAAATAAATGAAAAGGAAGGGAGATCCCAGGAATTGCCAACTGAAATGAAAGAGGATGGGGGAAAGGTCTGATTTGAATCTCAGAGGGGAGAAAAGATAGAGTAAGTTGTGAGAGATTGAGTCTGAATCACAAAAAGGGCACCGGGGAGAAAACACTTCATTTGCTGAGGTTGGTTTGGCAGTTTTCTGGCTCCCACAGTCAAACATGATAGATTTTAGCACTTGAGAGGCATCCAACAGAAGCTGTTCACCCACTTGTCTGTTTCTTGCCCTAAACTCAACCTTGCCCTCTTTTCCCTCTCGATTCCTGATTAGACTTCAACAAAACATTGTGAATGGGAAGAATATGGAGAATATTTCAAGCAAAAAACTTAAAGAGAAAGCCAATAGTTTTGGAAAAATTGACTTTACTAGAAATTATAAAATCTTAATTTCTTAGAAGCATATTTTATTTTTATAATTTGAAATTAATTATTTTAGTAAATCTTTGCTATATTGAGATATGTTTTTTATGTACCATGTTTATAATTGTATATATACTTTTAAGAGTAGGTAGAGAAAGATCTTAAGTCAGGAAGTCCTGAATTTTAGTTGTTAATTGATTGTGTAACAATGGGTAATCTACTTAACTTCTAAGTTTCTCTACTGGAAAGTTGGATAATAAAATATTAAATGAGATCAGAAGGAAAATATAGAAATGACTTGAATGGCTTAAGATTGAATTTAAATTGAACTATACAGGGCAGGAGAGAGGTAGTATAATATAATGGAAAAAGAATGGAGAGCCAATATCTGAGTCAGAACTGACCTGAGTTCAAATTCCACCTTTCTCACACATTCTGGGTATGAGATCCTGGGCAAGAGACCCAACCTCTTTGTGCCCCATATGATACTTTAAAATCATAAGTTGAAGAGAACTTAATTAATGATTTGCATTAACAGAGTTTCTCACTGGGGATTCCTTTTACCAGTAAAATTATAGGTCCAATATATAATAAGCCACAATTCAATATAACATGATACAAGATGCTATAATAGATATAACATGATATGATTTGCTATAATATATAATATATCCAATATAGTGCCTAAAGTATGATATGGCATAATACAATACAATATAGATAGTAATATAGAATATAAATAAAACATGGCACTAATAGATGAAGAGAGGACATTTCAAGTAGAAGGAAAATTGTAAATAGAAATGTGAAATTCACATTTTTGTGACAAAAAGAAATCCAGCAAAAAGTGCATGATGAAAAGAAATATGTACTAAAGTTGAAAGGCAGAGTAATCCCATATTGAGGAGTTCAGAGAGATGAAAATGTATTTGCTGGGAATCAACGTGGGGGAAGGGAATAAGCAATGAGGTGACATGATCAGATCTATGAATAAGAAAAATCTCATTAGGAGAAAGTGAAGCTAGGATGATCAGTAAGAAACTTAACATAAATGTCTAATAAGATAGTAATGAGGCACTTTTCTAGCACAGTAACAATGGGAAGAGAACAGAAAGTTGCAATGAAATTTAAGCTGGAGAGGTAGAATAGAGAAGGCCTAGCAATTCGTTGAATAAGAGAGATAAGGGAAATTGAATTAAACATAATGATATTTACTGAGAAGACAATGTAAATAGTAATGACAGAAAAGGTGATATCAATAGGAAGAAGAGATTTGGAAGGAAAAGATTAGAGGCTTAATTTTGGACAAAACAGATTTAAGTTGTTGGTAGATAGAGATGTCCAATGGGCAACAGGAATAATGGGATCTTAAAAGAGGGAAAAGGACCCACATGTGCAAAAATGTTTGTAGCAGCCAAACTTTTTTGTAGGGTCAAGGAACTGAAAATTGAATGGATACCCCTCAGCAAGGAAATGGCTGATTAAGTTAAGGTATATGAAAGTAATTGAATATTACTGTTTTTTGTAAGAAAAGAAGAGCAGACTGATTTCAGAAAAGCTTGGAAAGATTTACATGAATTAATGCTGAGTGAAGTGAGTAGAACATTATACACAGTAACAAGATTATGCAATGATCTACGGTGATAGACTTTTTTTCCCCAATAATTAGGTGATTCAAGGAAATTCCAATAGACTTGTGATGGAAAGTACTATCCACACCCAGAGGGAGAACTATGGAGACTGAATGTAGATCAAGTTTTTTCACTTGTTTTTTGTTGTTTGTTTCTCTTTCTTGTGTTTTTTCTGTTTTTAATCTAATTTGTGTGTCTGTGTGTGTGTGTGTGTGTGTGTGTATCACGATGAATATGAAAATATGTTTAAAAGAATTGCACATGTTTAACCTATATCAAATTGCTTGCTGTCTAGAGGAGGGGAAAGAAGGAAAAAATGGGAACATGAGTTTTTGTGAAGATGAATGTTGAAAACTATCTTTGCATATATTTGAAAAAATACTATTAAGAAAAAAAATAACAGCAACAACAAAAGGAATGCTGCACTAAAATGCTAAAATGCTAAAAAAAAAAAAAAAAAAAAAACAAATGCAGAGAAGTCAAGACATCTGAAGACTTAAAAAAAAAAAAAAGATTGTTGAATTGGGCAATTTGAGAAGTTTTGATAGGGTAGAACTTCAAGACCTATGATTTAAATCCAGATGGTACTTCCTATTTATATAGGATAGTAAACTTAATCTTTAGGTCTCAGTTTCCTCATCTGTAAAATAAGGGGTTAGACAAGATGATCTCTGAAGTACCTTTTATTTTTATATCTATTATCTTAAATTTGACTATATGGAATTAAGGAGAGTCAGTCATATAAGAACAAAATCATTGGAGATATGTAAGTAGAAATGAATATCAAGGGGAATGTTTCAAGGTTTGGGAAGACTTGAACTTAATTATAAATGGAGAGGAAAGCTCCCCAGTACTTTTCCACATGTTAGAACAAAGATGGACATATAGAAAGCATACTCATTTTGCCTTAGTTTATTGTTGTTCAGCTGCTCCAGTCATGTATGTCTCTTTATTGGTCCCATTTGGGATTTTCTTGGCAAAGATACTGTAGGGATTTACCATTTCCTTCTCCAGTTCATTTTACAGTTGAGGAAACTGAGGCAAACAGAGTTAAATGATTTGCCTAAGATCACATAGTTCATAGGTGTCTAAGGATAGATTTGAATCTGAAGCTGATAAATTTTCCAAATTCTAAGCCCAATGCTCTATCTGTACTATCTATCTACACGTAAGAGCTTATAGTCTAGTGTGTAATAAAAGATGGTATTAAGATCATCAAGGCCATTGTAAAGAATAAGAATACTTATTCTGTATCTTGGGCTAGAGAAGTTTATTGAAAAGGATACCAATTCTAAATTTAAAAGACTGGATTTGAATCTCTTTTTTTATATTTGTAACTTATACCTTCAGTGTTCAACACAGTGCCTAGCACATAGTAGACAATTAATGCTTATTGACTGATTGAATGTAAAATTTTAGGCAAGTTTCCTTATCCATAAGATGAGGGGTATTGAACTGAATGACCTCTAGAGCTCTTTCTATCTCTTAATCCCATGGGCAATAAAGTCGAGAAGTGATAAGGAACACAGGAGGAGAACCAAGAGAGCTAAGGTTGGCTGGCCACCATTTTCTCCCTGAAATAGAAAGCTAGAGCATCTTATGTTAATGAGGTTAAGAAACAGGGAAACAGTAGAATGAGATTAAGCACAATGGATGAAAACATTTGGAATTGTTGCTGAGGATGATGAAAGAAGGATCAAAAGAGTCTAAGTTCCAAAAGACACAAGCATTCAACTAAGGAGACAAACCATTAACAGTACTGGGTAAAATCAGCTCATTTTTTATGACTTTCTTCAGAAATGTTCAGTAGCCCTAGTGCAGTACTGGAGGAAAAATGGTAATGGAAATTACCTCCAAATGGAAAAGTAAAAGTTGGAAATAGTAAAAGCTCAAAGAACCAAGGGATTCTGAAAATAATGATCAAGTAGTATGTCCCATCTGCACTCTGTATATGAAACAATATTTGGGGGAGAGTGCATTGGAAGATAGGTAGAAAACTAGATGATATAAAATGGAAAAATGAGAAGACACTTTCATTAGCTGTTTCAAAAATGCTGAGAGCTATTAGATTTGGTGTCACTTATGGGAACCATAAAAATTCTGCCTAATGAATTTTAGGCAATGTATTTGTCTACTCCCTGGTTCCCTTCTTTATAAACAGACTCTTGTTATGATTTTTATAATGCTTTGGTTTGGAATAAGGAGTTCAGAGTGAGGAAATTCCTTCTATTTCTTTCAATAGGCAAATGTTCTATTATGTATAGGTTTAGAGAACTGGCTGGAGGACTGATAGGAACACTGATTTATTCGAGGTCATAGTGCCAATAAATTTCAGAGCTTAGACTTGAATCCATATCTTTTTGGTATTGGGGCGAATTCTATATTCACTAGACTGCTGTCTCTGTTGCATTAAGAGAGGTAATTTGGGATAAAGTTAATTGTGCTTTTTCAAAGAGGTATTATGATTCCAAAGTGTTAAATATTAAAAAGTGTATAGTCTTTATATTACTCTCCTATGTTAGTGTCAATATTTCTATCTTAAAGGATTGAATTTAATAAATATTTGTTGAATTTCCTGCAAATTGTAGCAGTTTACAATGGTAGGAAATGCTCAATTTTTGTGTGTAATATAACTAGAGGAAAATATAAATACTAATAATAACTTTGATTACTATAAAATTCTATTGTTTTGGGCAAACAAACATGTTAGTTAAATAGTAAGAATGTTACTTGAATTTAAAAATGGACTGGATTTCCTACTTTACAAATTCCTTCCACCAATGCACAGCACGTTCCATATTTGATTTAGTAGATTAGTTTTAGGAAAACTATGGTCCACTGAATATTTACTACAAAACAATGACCCAGAAACATAGACAGAGAGAGATAGAAATGGTCCACACAAGAACTTTAGGAGGGGCAGGTGCTAGCATCATTCCCATTTAACAGCTGAAGAAACTGAGGTAGACAGAGCTTAAGTGACTTGCAAGGATCACCCAGCTAAGTATGTCTGTGGATGGACTTGAAGTTATATCCTTCTAATTCCAATTTCAGTTCTCTAATTCATTTCATCACTTAGTTGCTGTTAAACTCCTTAGTATTTTTTTTTCTCTTTTTGTTTTAAGAAAACCCCTGTAATGGAGAAATTTAAAAAACAAAAAGTATTTAAAAACTAATCTAAACCACTAAATAAACTACTGAACTATATTTGAACCTATACACAATGGGGAGCTGATCTTCTACTGACACCACAGGGGCTGAACATCAGGACTGACTGCTTATTTTATCATTCCTTGGAGGAGAATCACTTGTCAAATAGATGGTTTGTGAACACTGGAGAAGCCAATCCCACCATAGCATGCAGGCAGTTCAAGTGCCCAAAGGCAGACTTTTCTTTTCAGACACAGGTCTGCCTCTTAGTGATCACATCCCTGAAAGGGGTTATAAACCAAGGGATCTCACTCTGACAAAGAGAAAAAATAAAATATAATTCAAAAATTTCAGCAGCATCACTATAGTCTAAGAAACAATAAAGACAATCTGTGATATACAGAGGATGTTATATGATGAATCAATTATAAAACTTATTAATTTCAGATACTCTGAGTCATATACTGATTTTTATAGCCTTGTGTTCACTGTGAACAAGTGGTGTAGTTATTGTGATCAGAAAGTCAACCTTGGAATCAGGAGGACCTGAATTGGAGTCTTACTTCTGCCACATATTTAATTGCCTTATATGATCACAATAAGGTTATTTAACATCTTAGGGTCTAAGGCAATAGTCTGACTTATAAGTTGCAGGCAGGTTGCAAACCTGTATTGAAGTTTCCAGAATGAAAAGTTGTCTGTGAGCTCCAAGGGGAGGTTTGTTTGTTTGTTTTGGGGGGAAGACATCTTTCTTTGTGTTTCTAATTTTCAGCATCATGCCTGACACACAGTAGTCACTTAGTAAATGCTAGTTCATTGTATATTCTCTACAAGGATGAAATGGATGGTTCATTCTAAACAAATACACTTACAATAACTCAGAAATTCATCATGATGTATAGTGTGGTTTTCCCTTGAGAAGAGCATTGTAGGGAGATTCTGCTGCATAAGGGCATTTTGTATATATACATACACACAGACATAGATAAAGTAGAAAAGGGGGAAGAAAAGAGACAGAGACAGACAATTTGCTATTTCTTCCCCAGATCAATTTACAAATGAGGAAACTGAGGCAAACAGGGCAAAATGACTTGCCCAGAGTCACATAGCTAGTGTCTGAAGCTGGATATGAACTCAAGATGATGTATCTTCATGACTCCAGACACAGCATTCTAACTCTAACCTTGTTGAGTCATTTGACCTTATGGGCAAGCCAACTAATCACTCAATTCCCAATTTAGAAATGGCTTCTTAACTAAAAGTATACTTGTAAGTATATAGGTCATAGTTTAGAATACATTTAATATTAGGAGGAAAAAATATTACAAATGGTTAGGTTCCAGACTAATGTACAGAAACAATGTCCCTAACTTGTCTTATGAGTCATACTTTATAAACATCCAAATCAATTTTTCAATGAAAAAATATATTGAGAGTTCAGCTTTATTATGCCAAGAACAAAACATTATTCATTATGAGATTGAAGACACCAATACCAACATATTATTAGCATGGGGTGGAATATAAGAGGAAAAGTCTCTGGAAGATGTAGTTAATACAATAAGATATAAGGATTGAAGTCACCTATGCCTCAGGTGCTGGCAGTAGAAGTATGGAGTTGAGATGAGATCTGGAAGAGGGGGTCCTTTAAAATAGTTTTCCTTCTTTTTTCCTCATTTGATTCACTGTTTTTATGCCCTTTTGAGAATCTCTCTATCTGGGGCCCATTCCTCAGACATCCAATTTCTTGGCTTGCAAGGTTGGCTAACTGTTCTAATACTATGAGACTGTCAAATCTTGGCTATTATTCAGGAGCTTTTACCTTCATTCTTCCACACCTGATGCAAGTACAGATGCATATTTAGGTCAAAAAGGATCATGACTATTAATTATATTGAAAGGGGAATTAAAGTAATTAATCTGTCAGTGACATCTTTTAAGCAGCTATTATGTTCCAGACTTCATTTGCTCTACCTAAGCCAGCTCCCTGATTCCTTTCTAAAACAATTTGAAGCTTTTCCTAATAAATGGGGTAAGGTATTGTATCAATACTCCTCTACCTTCTAAGCAACATGGTGGAAAGGGAAACTGACAAAGTTAGGAAGACCAGATTTGGACTAATAATTTGATTCTTATTAGATGACTTAATTTCTCTCAGTTTCTCTATTTTCTAGTAGTTTCTCCACCTGAAAATAGGGATCATAATAACACAAAGTTGCTGCAAAGACACAATAGAATATAGAAGAAAGATGATGAACAAGGCAGATGATACGGGGGAGAAAGAAAAGGAATGCTGGATAAAGAGATTGTGGTCAGTGAGGAAAAAGAAGGAGTAGAAAAATAAAAGACTTAATGATAGTTTAACGGGGTAGCCCGGTGGAGCAATGGATAGAATGCCAGGCCTGGGATCAGGAAAACTCATTTTCGTGGGATTGTGTTCAAATATGGTTTCAGATATTTACTAATTGTGTGACTCTAGGCATGTCACTTAATCCTTTTTGCCTCAGTTTCCTTATCTGAAAGACGAGCAGGAGAAGGAAATGGTAAACCACCCTATCATCTTTGGGAAGAAAACACAAATGAGTTCACAAAGAGTTAGACATGCCTAAAAAAAAGAACTGAACTGAAAAAATTTAAAAGCTTAAAACTTCATTGAACATTTGGGACACTCTGTGTGTGTGTGTGTGTGTGTGTGTGTGTGTGTTATTGAAAACACATATAAGTATATGTTGTAGATGTGAGAACTCAAAGTAAATCCTGATCTTCAAGGATTTTAAAGGATCATATAAGGGTCAGAGTTTGAGCAAGTAATTTGTCCATGATCCTCTGACAAGGATATCTTTAATAGATATCTTTAATGTATTTTATATTCCAAGGAAATCATAAAAGAGGGAAAAGGACCTTTGTGTGCAAAAATGTTTGTAGCAGTTTTTTTTTTTTTTTTTTTTTTTTTTTTGTGGTATCAAAGAATTGGAAAATGAATAGATGTTCGTCATTGGGGAATGGCTGCATAAGTTGTGGCATATGAAGAAAATGAAATATTATTGTTCTATAAAAAATGATGAACAAACTGATTTTAGAAAAGTCCTGGAATGATTTACATGAACTGATGCTAAGTGAAACAAGTAGAACCAGAAATACATTATATACAATAACAGCAAGAAAGTGCAAAGATCAAATATGAAAGGTTTGGTTCTTCTCAATGGTTCAGCAATCCAAAGCGATTCCAATAGACTTTAGACAGAAAATGTCATCTGAATCCAGAAAAAGAGCTAAGAAAACTGAATGTAAATCAATACATGCTATGTTCACTTCTTTTTTCTGTTGTTTTTTTTTTTTTTCCTCTCTCCCATGGTTTTTTTCTTTTTACTCTGATTTTTCTCTCCAAACATGATTCATTAAAGCAATGTGTATTAAAAGTAAATTTTAAAAATATATAGTATTTTAACGTTTGCAAAGCAACATATATACATACATACACATATATTCACATATGTATGTTATATATAGAGAGAGAGACATGAATTTATTGTACTTGTATACAGATATACAATATAAAAAGCCATTGACAATGAGGATCTATTTTCAAAGATGCTTCTCACACCTATAAAAATCACATATCCTTGACATATGTGATAATATCTTGACTTTCTTATATACTACATTAGCAAATCTGCCTTCATGGAGATAAAAGTGTCTGGAAGCTAAGCATAAGATGCAGTGCAAAGGATAACAGAAAACAGTATCATTGTATTTCCTCCTGGGTATGGAAAATAAACTCAAAGACCACAGTGAACAGTTGGAAAGCTGTAAGGGGCTACTTGGAAGAGAACACATAACAGATTTACATCTGTTCATTTTTCATCACAAGCATGGGATAATGACACTTAATTTTTCATAATGCAAAGCTTCCTTCAGAGAAAACAGAAATTAAGTTACTTGAATCTTGCCAAACATCACCAGAATAAGCTTTCTCCATTTCAACAACTAAGAATGCTTTGGGCCATTAATGAAACTTCCAATCAATTTTAAGTAAAACCAAACAAAAGAAATGAACATGT
The DNA here is from genome assembly GCF_016432865.1 of Antechinus flavipes. Lineage (NCBI taxonomy): Eukaryota > Metazoa > Chordata > Mammalia > Dasyuromorphia > Dasyuridae > Antechinus > Antechinus flavipes. The sequence continues at coordinate 250,351,499 of NC_067402.1, read as the reverse complement.
GATGAGATAATAAACCTCTTTATAAGCTTCTTTCATCTCCTTTCTAAGTGCTAAACTGCTCACCTCTTTCCATAAATCTACCTATAGTGTTCTAAATGGAAATGACTGTAAAATCCAATATCATTTTAATAGGAATTCAAAGACTTTCTGCAACCTTCCAGAGTATTAAATAATTGAACTTATATTCAGTGTATTACTTGAATAAAAATTTCTGCGTGGCCTAGAAACTACCAATTCAGACTAATTCTGATCTGACTACTTTCACCAGAGTTCTAATACAACATTAAGAATATTTTTGGCTTTGTTGTCAATCCCACATCACCTCTCCCTATCTCTCTGTCTCTGTCTCTTTTTCTCTATTTGGCTGTCTATCTTTTTGTGTGTGTGTCTCTGCCTATCTCTGTCTTTCTCTCTTCCCCCTCTTCCTTTCCCTCTCTTTGTGTTTGTGTGTGTGTATATATAAATACAACATTTACACACATGCATACACACATAGGTTTGTATGTATATGTATTTTAGCTTAGGGGATTCCAATTTGATTTCTACAAACCGAGGAAGCAGCATGATATCAAGCAAAGACATTTGATCCATTATCATCTCAGTAAGGAGATTTAGTTTCTAATATCAATTCTGCAATCAACTGGCTGTGCAACCCTAGGTAATTTAATCATTGTGGGAAACAATTTCCTCCTATTAAATGAGTGAACTGGGTAAGATTAGATATTGATGTTCTCCTTCCTCCTCCTTTTTCCTTATACTGTATTCATCTGTACTCATGTTGAATCTTCAAAGTAGAATATGAGCTCCTTAATAATCAATGACAGAAGAGATGCAGAAAGACAGGTGCATCATATACTTTTCAGAGAGCTAAAAATTTCTATTCTGAAAAGGGCTTTAGAATTATGCTAAAAATGATTAAATGTCCATAAAACACTTTGATTCAAAAATTCCTCATACTAGGCATATACTCCAAGGAAATCAGAGATAGAAAGTTAGTTCCATAGTCACTAAAATATTCATTAGGAGTGGTGAATTTATTTGTGAGGTGGCAGGATGAAGGGACACCTCAGAATAGGAAACTAAAGAACCATCTATTGGAGAATGTTAACAAACTGTGGTACATAAAAGTAATGGAACGTTACTGGGTAAGTTCAATGTAACTTATGTATAACCAAAACCCTAAGCTAAAAAATAGCTTTCTGACTAGGTGGGTGCAATTAGTTAATAACATTAATGGTATATAGACCCTTAAAATTTGTTCCCAAGGTTTTCCTCAGCTGGTTTGTGTTGATCATACTAGATAGCTTTTTTTTTTTTAACTTTGGGGTAGAGTTGGAGTAGTTTCAGCTGGACGTGTAAATGTCAGTGGGACATCCTGGCATGGAAAGTCCCTCCACACGTGCAAATCAGCAACTGACCAGCAATTTACAATTGGAAATGAGTATGAACACCAAGAACTTAAGGGATATACTCATGGTCAAAACTAGCCTTCTAAACATTATGCCAAGTCACTCTTGTAATACAAACTTTCATAATTTATAGATTAAATGTTAATGTTATTTGCAGTTTGCACTAAAAAGTTTTAAAGGCTAAAATCACATACAATCATTGATTACATCGCTATATAAACATTTTTTGTCTTTGTACTTTTTCAAAGACATCTTTTCATGATCAGCAGAATGATTTCAGAAAAGACTTAGCTGAACTGATGCTAAGTGAAGTGAGTAGAACCAAGAGAATATTGTACACAACAACAAAATTATCTGATGATCAATTCTGATGGATATGGCTACTTTCAACAATGAGGTGATTCAAACTCATTACAATAGACTCATGAAGAAAAGAGTCATCTGCATCCAGAAAGAGGAATGTTGGGACTTAATGTAGATCACAACATAGCTTTTTCACTTTTTTTTTGTTGTTTACTTGCTTTTTGTTTTCTTTCTATTTTTTTTCTTTTTGATCTGATATTTCTGGTGCAGCATAATAAATGTGAAAATATGTATAGAAAAAATGTACATGTTTAACATATTAGATTACTTGCTGTCTAGGGGAGGGGTTGGAGAAAAATTTGGAACACAACATTTTTCAACTGTGAATATTAAAAATCTATATTTGCACATATTTTGAAAATAGAAAGCTATTATTAAAAACAACAACAACAACAAAGACACCTTTTCAGCCATTTAGTGCTTGAAAGCTGCCTGGGAGTCTCAAAAGATGGGTGATTTGTTCAGGATCACACAACCAGTATGTGCCAGAGAAAAGACTTGAACCCAAGTCTTTTGGATACAGAATTGGCATTTTATCCACTATGTCATTTTGTTTCTAATTTCATAATTAATTTGCAAATACATTTATTTGTCTGGGATAAAAAAAAAAAAAAACAAGTTCTTAAGATCACTTTCCACTTAAGTAATTAATATCCCAGTGAAGATACCATATGTCACATCATGTCCTCAAAACATAATTATGCCTCTCTGGAGAGAAGTGGAGCAGTACAGGCAATGGACTGTCGTGCTTATTATCATACATGGTTGGAAGGTTGATTGGTTTTGCTTAAACTTTTTTTTAATTTGTTACATATCAGGGTACAAATGGCAAATACAACGGTATATTGGAATGATTGTGATATCACTGCCAATAACTTTTTTAGTCAATCAATCAATAAGCATTTATTAAATATCCACTATATGTCAGACAAATTGCTAAGCTCTGGAGACAGATAATCCTTTACCCCATAGAGTTTTCGATCTAATGGTAGAAACAACACACATACAAATATGTACAAATGAGCTACATACAGGACAACTGGGAAATAATCAACAAAAGTTAGACACTATAATTAAAGAGGATTGACAAAAGCTTCCTGTAGAAGATGGAGTTTTACTTGGAATTTGAAGGAAGTCAGGGAAGCCAGGAGGCAGAAATGAAGAGGCAGAACATTCTAGGTATGGAAAACAATCAAAGAAAATGGCCAGAGGGAAGAGATAAGAGCAACAAGTGGTCAAAATCGCAGAATACTTTCTAGGGGCAAGGGTGCAGTGTGCAAAGTATTAAAAGACTGAAAATGAATTGGGTGGGGGAAGGTAGATGCTGAAGGGCCTTGAATGTCAAAGAGGATTTTGTATTTGATTTTTGGAGGTAATAGTGAACCACTGTATATTGAATTAGAAGGAAAGAACACAGTACTTTAATTTTTTAAAGTATAACAAATATCATAAAGATTTAATATAAGTAGTGAATTACAGATTTTTTTTTTATATTATTTCTGTCCCCCAGCATCATCAGACTTTCAGGTTGCTTTTAAAGGATGGCAAAAAAAAAAAAAAAAAAAATAACCAAGTTCTTGAGATCACTTTCCACTTAAGTAATTAATATCCCAGTGAAGATACCATATGTCACATCATGTCCTCAAAACATAATTATGCCTCTCTGGAGAGAAGTGGAGCAGTACAGGCAATGGACTGTCGTGCTTATTATCATACATGGTTGGAAGGTTGATTGGTTTTGCTTAAACTTTTTTTTTAATTTGTTACATATCAGGGTGCAAATGGCAAATACAACAGTATATTGGAATGATTGTGATATAAAAACAAAAGCTGCCAATAACTTTTTTAGTCAATCAATCAATAAGCATTTATTAAATATCCACTATATGTCAGACAAATTGCTAAGCTCTGGAGACAGATAATCCTTTACCCCATAGAGTTTTCGATCTAATGGTAGAAACAACATACATACAAATATGTACAAATGAGCTACATACAGGACAACTGGGAAATAATCAACAAAAGTTAGACACTATAATTAAAGAGGATTGACAAAAGCTTCCTGTAGAAGATGGAGTTTTACTTGGAATTTGAAGGAAGTCAGGGAAGCCAGGAGGCAGAAATGAAGAGGCAGAACATTCTAGGTATGGAAAACAATCAAAGAAAATGGCCAGAGGGAAGAGATAAGAGCAACAAGTGGTCAAAATCGCAGAATACTTTCTAGGGGCAAGGGTGCAGTGTGCAAAGTATTAAAAGACTGAAAATGAATTGGGTGGGGGAAGGTAGATGCTGAAGGGCCTTGAATGTCAAAGAGGATTTTGTATTTGATTTTTGGAGGTAATAGTGAACCACTGTATATTGAATTAGAAGGAAAGAACACAGTACTTTAATTTTTTAAAGTATAACAAATATCATAAAGATTTAATATAAGTAGTGAATTACAGATTTTTTTTTTTATTATTATTTCTGTCCCCCAGCATCATCAGACTTTCAGGTTGCTTTTAAAGGATGGCAAAAAAAAAAAAAAAAAAGAATTTGCTAAATTTTGTTAGCAAATATTGTGTTCTCTTCATTAATGTTCCTCTCTATTAAGATACATAATCAAGAGTTGATTATACTGTATCACATTTGCAGAAGTTCTGAATTAAATATTTGAATTTTTGAATCTAGCAAAATCCTAATGGAATACAAGTCAGTATGGAATTGCCTGTAAATTACTATTTAAAACAGCCTGGCTAAGATGCCTCTATTGCAGAAATTAAATTATACAGATTGTGCATCTTTTAAACTTGAAATCAATTTTATTTCAAGTAGTAATGAATACTGGAGTCAAAAGGTGGTTGGATGAATATGTATTAATAAAATTTGACAGTTTGAAATCATAGCAAGAGATAGTCCATCTTCTTTGTCCTAAGAAAAATTATTATGCTTGAAAAGCAAAACTGACATGTGCGCATAAATCTTCTAATTCCAGCTTCAAAATAACACTCATTTGTCCAGCACTAATTTTTTTTTTCATTTGTTTCAATATGGCTATAAGAACAAAAAATTGAATATGTTGTTAAATGAACAATACCTTATATATTATTCTTTTAAAAGCAGATAACTCTGTAGAATCATATCTACAAACATATACACACATGTGTATATGCATATATTTATGTATGTATAAAATTCTGTGTGATCTGCATGAACTCTGTATGATCAAAGATCTTTGGAATGGTATTTCACTAATGTTGAGATAATATGACGTTTCATGGAAAAATTTAGGAGGTATATTAGCACTTCCCTGAGTAGTGTTTTCTTGCAAGAGACCGTCAGCTCAGGCTAATAATTCTACTGATTATCTTTTAAACATAATTCTACAGCAAGAGCCCATACAAAAAAGGTCAACAATGTACATGAGCTACTTAACCTACATCCTTCTCTCATTATTCTGATTAAATCCCTAGTTATCCCCTTTCTCAATATACATTTTTTGAATAACTTTTTATGATTTTTTTTTACCCTTCAATTTGAAAGTTTTATATTGGATGCTGGCCATTTTTGAATGAGGATAATTCCAGCATTCACCTCTAACACTAACAGCTGGGGGAAAGGGGACTTTCAAGAAACACTTCAATTGAACCTAGTGGTTTAAAAAAAAAAATCATTGAGGGAAGCCAGATGCTTTCAATTTTGACCTTTAGTGTTTCAAGGCAGGGAGCTTTCTCTATAGGGTTTGGCCTTTTGAATGCTATTCCCCCCAGAGATTATAAAGAAATTGGTCCTAGTGAATTCTGTGGTACAGGGCATTGACTTCAAAGTAAGAGGATCCAGGTTTAAATTCCATCTCTGACAATAACTTAGTGATGTTGGGTAGGTCCTTAACTTCCCTGAAACTCAGTTTCTTCATATTTAAAATTTTAAGGTTAGACTAGATCAGTCTCTGATATTGTCTTTTTAATTTAGACTTTTAAGTAAGAAAGAGTGTAGAGATACATCATAAGACTGATGTATATATGTATATGCATATACATATAAAACATACATACATACACATACAGACATATATTCGTGTATATATGTGAGTGTGTATGACTTTTAACATTTCTTATGTGGTCCCTATTTATATTGCTGAACTTCAATATTTTTAACAATTCACACACACACAGGAATCTTCTCTCTCTTTTTACATATATATATATGTATTCACACATAAGAAATCTGGAATTTAAAAATGTTGGAGACTAATTATTTATTATTAACACTGATTTTAGCATCAATTTTATAAAGAATAATATGTACAGACTTCTGTATCTATATAAAGCATTAAGGGTGCTTAATAAAGACCTAAAGCTAGAGATGAGAAAAGGGACAGGATTATCACTTTTAACTGAGATCATTCTTAAACTGGGTAAATCCAGATCATGTGTATATTCCCCATTAAAATAAAAACAAAACCTATACACAGATGATAAGACTCAAAGAAAAGAGTCTGCTGCTTCCCCATCATAGTGGTAAGGGCAAGTGGTTCCTGTAAAAAGTATGACTGTTCAGTTACAATGCAGCTGCTAGCATCATTTCCATGGACAAAACTTATAGCAATCATCCCTCAGATCATGGGTTTCCCAGAAAAGCCAAATGGGTACACAACATGCATACTCACAGATTATAGAGCATATCTGCCATGTTGCTGCGGTAGTACAAAGCATTTCTATAGGCGTTCTCAGCTTCAGAAATCTTGCTCTGGCTCTTGAGGACATTTCCAAGGTTGCCCCATGCTGCCAAGAAGAGAAAGCAATACTCAGGGAGAGCTGGGACCCACTGATATGGGATAGTGTCAGAAAAGTAATAGGTTACCTTAGGGTGGAAATGTGGGGGAAAACCTTCCCACAACATTATATAAGGTATGTTACCATTTCATCAAACCAAGATACGGAGAAAAAAAAATTAAGATACAGAAATATTTAGGATCATCATTATTCCTCAAGGGGAACTATACTATATAATGTTTGTCACAGGACCAAGAATAATGTTATCTCTAAGATCTTTTCTAAAATCAGAATTCTACAGATAGAAGGGAATCCTAAAATCAACTAGTCAAGCTCTATCATTTTGAAAATGAGGAAACTACAGACAATTGAAATTAAAAATGAGAACCTTAGAAATCATACAAATATTATTTAGTAGCTAGAGGTAACAATAGCTGATTTTTGCATAGAACTTTATATAAGTTTGCCAAGAAATATTTACTTACTCTCTCTTAGCTCTTTCTGATCTGATTAAAAATTCACACACACACACATACACACACATCTTCTCTCTTTACATATATATGTATGTTCTGATCTCATTACTCAACTGAAATTATTTTCTTGGGGCAGCTACATGGGACAGTGGAGAGAGCACCATCCCTGGGGTCAGAAAGACCCAAGTTCAAATCCAATCTCAGATACTTAACACTTACTATCTGTATGACCCTGGGCAAATTACTTAATCCCCATTACCTTACCTCCCAAAAAGAGAGAGAGAACAAAAGAGTAAAATTGTTCTCTCTACTATTATCAAGGATCTTCCTTTTTAAAATTATACTTTGTATTAATTCAATAAAAGCAACTAGATGAATCAGTGGGTAGAGCACTGGCCCTGAAGTCAGAAAGACTTCATTGAAATTCAGTCTCAGCCACTTATTAGCTGTGTGATTCTGGTCAAGTCACTTAGCCACTAATTGCCTTAATTCACTGGAGGAGGAAATGGCAAATCCCTCCAGTATCTTTGCCTAAAAAAACCCATAGACAGTATTGTCCACTGCATTACAAAGAATTGAATACAACTGAACAACAACAAATTAACTAATGCATTTTTAAAAAGACAAGCAAGCTATATATAATAGAAACTCATAATTTTATGTGACCCATTTTTCTTCTGTTTTGCATATAGAAATTTTCATTTTATTTAAAGCTTAAATTCAGAATTAATAATTAAAAAATACTCATTTTTTTCTATCCCCACTCCACTAAGTATACTTAAATCAGGTAGGTGGCATGTTGGGTAGCTCACAAGACCTGAAATCAGAAAGAGTTGTGTTGGGAAACCCAAATTCAAATCTAGCCTCAGACAGTTACTAGTTGTGTGATTGAGCAAATTAGTCTCTATTTGCCTCAATTTTCTCAACTGAGTATTAGCATTTACCTTCCAAAGATATTGTGATAATCAAATGAATTATTTTTTATAAAATGCTTAGAACAATGCCTGGCACACAGTAGGTGTTATATAAATGTTTGCTGACACTATTATTATTGTTTTTACTATCTAGTACAATACGTACCCTGATTTATTTGTATCATTAAACTTGTAGCTGGAATCTCCTAATGGAAGACCAAAAATAAACCTGTCAAACACCCATTAAAAGAGTGGATTTGAAGTGTGTACTTTATGGTTCACGTAGGAGTTTGTTCTAGGCAAAAACGAAAAATTCTCCCTCGTCAACATGCCTTCTTTCATAGATAATTGCTTCTTAATATTGCATTTAGTCTAACAGAGTTTAGCTTTCTTGGGAGCTGCCAAATCTAAAAGTAAAACTATCACTCACTTTTATTTATATGACAAATAGATGCTGTCAGTGTTTCCACACTTTCAAATACTTGTGTGATTTATTATATATTAGATGCAGAACCATACTTGCAAAGATACCATAATGGAAAGATCAGAGATGTAAATATGAAGCTACTGTGAAATAAGATCCAGCAAATGAAAATTCTCATTTTCTTCCAAGTGACTAGTAATTAACTTTTGGGACAGAAGGTGATTATCAATTCCATCTAATTGAAAATATGAGGAATGAACAACTATATACCTGAGCTAAGAAGGAAAATAACAAACTGAATATATAATTATAAAAGGGGAGGGGTAAAGTGATTCAAATGTGAAGTATAGAAAAAAATGGTAGTTAGAAAGTGGGTTATAAAACAATTTAGATTGAAACAATTGGTCAGATTATGATGATAACCAAACAAGCAACATAACTAATATTATAGAGCAGAAAAAAATATTAAATTTGAAATCAGGTGACCTAGATTCAAAACCAGATAGGTATTTTTTGTTGTTATGTGTTTGTTTGGATTTTTTGTTTATTTTAATACAAGGCCATCTAGATGGCATATTGGATTGAGTGTAGGATCTGTAGTCAGAAAGCAGGTTATTGTTCAATTGTGTACAACTCTTTCTGAGGCCATTTGAGGTTTCCTTGGCAAAGATACTAAAGTGATTGGCTATTTCCTTCTCTAGCTCACTTTACAGATGAGAAAACTGAGGCAAGCAGGATTAAGTGACTTGCTCAGGGCCACAGAGCTAATAAATATATGAAGCCAAATTTGAACTCTGGAAGATAAATCTTCTTCACTTTAGGTGTAAAGTATGGGCTAGTTCCCTGGAGGGCCTCAGGTCAGCCAGAGTCAGGAAAAATCAAAGCCCTTGTTCTTTAGGGGCAGAAATGAAGGAGGCAGGCAACCTTGCCAAAGATGTATCCTGGCTTCTGGAGTCCGGAGTCTCCAGCCTCTTTCCTCCTCATCCTGCCACCAAGTGACCCTGACTTCTCTCCCTCAGCCCTCCAATTCTTGCCTCTGATTACCTTACCACCAAGCATTCAGCAGGCCCCAATCATGAGGAGAGCCATCATCTAAATATATCCTTATAGAGCCATTATCTTACATCGAATAGGTAATTAGTCTTTTAAGTGCTCTCTTGTCTGATTCAAGCACACCTTTTTCAGAGTTTCAGCCATTTACATCTCTTGCTTTCTTTTGTTTTAGAACACAGGTACTCACACCCTCCCTGACTTGTCAAGGTGAGAACCCCAAAAAGAAGGTGATCACGCCCTCCCTGACTTCTCAGGAAAGGGAGTGAAAACACCAAAAAGGAGGTGATCATACCCCCCCCCCAACTTCTCAGGAAGAGAGATGAAAAACACCAAAGGAAGTAGGGAGTCAAGCTAGATATTGTTAGTGGGTTTCTGGATTGAAGGACCTTACTAGAAACAGGTATATACAAATCCATCAGCATGGGAGGTATTATACACAAGCACATAGCAATAAAGCACAGGCTAGTAGTGATGACTGTCCCCACAGCCAGTGCAGGCTCAATGTGGTATAACAAACATGAATGGTACATGCAAGTAGTGATATAACAAACAATATGAATCAACATGGTATTGTAAAAGATATCCAGAAGTCCTAGAAGAAGGGTATATAAAAAACAGTCACACATATGCCTTCTTCAACAGCCAAGAGAGTCCAAAACCAATTTATTGTCCATTGCTTCATGTATCAGGCGATCCAATGCTTCCTGCAAGTTTTTGAAGTCCCGTAAAAATCTTATTATATGTTAGGGAATCCAGTGATTCCTACAGATTTTGAAGTCCTGCAACAGTCTCATCATGTCTCAGGGATTCCAATAATTCCTGAGGGTTTTCAAGTCCTGCATCAGTCTCATTAACAATTTTTGATGACCATGAGTCAGTTGCCAGAACTGCCATGCTCTTTCAGTGGTGGGCACAATCAGTGATGGAACCACCCTATATTTTTTGGGTCTTCTACACCACTCTCTGATGGATAAGGCAAATATGGCTCATTGGCACCCAACTGATTCCTTCTTCATCTGTAGAGATATAAGCAAACCCTCTCCCCCAAGCAGTTAACCTATCTGGTCCCTTCCATTCACCACTTTCTGGATCTCTCCACATCATCTGGTGATTATCTAAAGACAATGGAGTTGCTTGCATTGGACACTGCCTTTCCAGTAGGTTATAAAACCTGTCTGCCAGAGCCAGTGCATCTTTATCAAAAATCAAGAAGTTAATTGTATAAAGAGCTAAATTTTACTCCTAGCTTCTTCTTTTGTTATCCCAAATTGCAAATGTAAAGCTCGAGCAGCCTGATGATATTTAGAATGACATTCTTGGGCTGCCTAAAATAAAGGCGTACTGGCCAACATAGTTAGAAGGCTATCTGGCTTTGAATTACCATTAAAATAGGACCTGGAAATCCACTATGTGAGTGGACATACAAGATATAAATCTTACCTGTATGCTTTCTCACTTGCACTTGTTCCTTAAAGATTGATACATATTAGAAGCTACAAATTTTATTTGGGCTGTGGCAATACTTTGTACCACACCTACTGAATAGGCCAAATCAGATATTATATTTATATCTCCTGGATAATAAGTAAGAGCTAAAATGATTGCATACAATTCATTCTGCTGAATGGACTGAAAAGACGTTCAGACTACTTTCTTTATAGTTAAGTGAGGAGAGTATACAGCACAAATGTTGTGTTTGGATGCATCTGTAAAGATAGTTGGTCCTTTAAGAGGAACTTTAGAAACCTTTTCTTCAAGAATCCATTGCCAATTATGTAAAAGTCTGGTTATCTTTAATGGAGATCCGTGTGTAAAATTTGGAGTCATGGCTAATAAATTTGCCACTCTGGGATGGTTTCACAGCATACATTAATTTGTGCATTGGTATAAAAGGTATATATCTTGTCAGGTCTTATGCTTAATGGCCTTTAATAAAATTCTAGCCACAAGCACTGAGTAAGAAGTAAGGCTTTCTTCTGGTTGTGTTGGGAGGTTCACTCACTCTATCACACTGTCTTCTTAATGAAGGACTGCTGTGGGTGCTTTTGTAGCAAAAACTGCTATTTCCAAGAGTTTTCAAGTGACTCTTTCAACCACATTGGATAAAGCCAATTCAACTTCTCTCAAAGCTGCATTGTCTCCCGTTAAAATGCCATATAATGGATGCAATTGATAGGTAGTCAAGCCTAACACTGGACGCATCCATTGGATATCTCCTATCAATTTCTGAAAGTCATTTAAGGTATTTAGCTTCTCTGTTCTTAACGAAAGTTTTTGTACTATAAGCACCATAAGGTATAATTCATATCCTAAATATTGAAAAGGAACATGTCTTTGATTATTTTTCTGGAGCTATATGCAATTTATAGTTCCTTAGTATTTCTATGGTCTTTTGTAGAAATGCTTCTAACATCTACTCCTCAAGTGCACATCCCAATATATCATCCAGCTAATGTAATAACATTACTTTTGGAAATGCTTGTCTTACTGGAGTAAGAGTAGCAGCAACATACATTTGACACATAGTAGGGCTATTTTTCAATCCCTGTGGCAAAACTGTCCATTCATATCTTTTATAAAGCTCAGCTAAGTTAACACTGGGCAAATCTTTTCATATCCTCTTTATCTAGAGGGATAGAATAGAAACAATCCTTAATGTCTATAACTCAAAGAGGCCATTCTCTAGGCAATTAAGTAGGAGATGGAGGTCCAGGCTGAAGAGTTCCTATAGTTTCTATCTGTTTATTTACTTTTCTTAAATTAGTCAATGTCCTCCATTTTCCAGATTTCTTTCTTACAACAAATACAGGGGAATTCCAAGGACTTAGAGAAGGTTGTTAGTATCCTTGGTCAAGCTGCTCCTGTATTATATCTAATAAGGCCTGAATTTTATCATTTACTAAGGGCCACTGTTCTATCCACAGTGGTGTAACAGTTTTCTAATGAATGAAACAGGTGAAAGTGTTGGCAGGCCTTCAATAGCAGCCCTGCCTAAAAAACCAAAGTACTCATTTGTAATCCTAATTGTTGTAAAATGTCTCTTCTCCACAAATTGATGGGGATTTTTTCAACTACAAAAGGAGTAAAAACTCCTGTTTCACCTTCAAAAGTCCATCTCAAAGGAGTAGCACTAACTTCAGCTGCTATTGATCCTCCTATACCAGACATGTAGGTGCCTTCCTTAATCTTTGGCAGTGACTGGGCCAGTTAAAATCTCTAATGACTGTATGATCTGCACCTATGTCTACCAACCCTTCTAATAGTATGCCATTTATGTAGATAGTGAGCATAGGTTGGTCAGCTGTCATAGCTGCTGTCTAGAATATTCTTGGATTTGCTGCTTAGAATCAGAACTGAGCGACTATCACCAGATTGCCCATTAGGAGTCTGTATCAGTAAACCTGATGCTACTATTTCTCCTGGTTGATAAGTCACACATTGTCTACCTGTATTAGTGACTGGGATATTATCTACACATTTTCCAATTTTCCACATTAGTGTAAGGATGAACACCGTTTGTAAGTACTCTCAGGAGATGAAATGGTCAAGCCTACTGTGCCTGGAGGCAAGGGATCCAAGACTGGAGAGGAACAGATTTCACCTCTCCAGGGGAAATCTCAGTAGTCCCAGCTGCATACAACTCTATTCTTCCCAATGTAATCCCTTTCTCCCATCAGGTTGCTTCCTGGCTGATTGATTATGTAATCCCTTTCTTAGATCAGATTGTTTCTTGACTGATTGGTCATGTCTGAGTACTGAACATCTAAAGACTCTCTTGGTGTAGCATTGGCTGCCATCATGCCCCAAGTATTTTTTGCTTTGGGTCCTGGGGCTGGGCCTCCCATCCCGTTTCCCTGAATCAGTCTACATTTTGATGCCCATTAGAAGCCTCTATTGCATGTCAGACATGGGGTTTGGGGTCTTGTTTTCCTACTCTGTTTTCTCACTCTGTCTTTATGCCAACATTGAGCTTTCAAATGCCCTACTTTACCACATTGAAAGCATTGATGAATCTCTGTAGAAGTCCCTTGTCAAAAGGGACCTTGTCTTCCCATGTTTGGATCTTGGGAAGTCAGCATCATAGCCTGGGTATAAAAGATATTTGTGCCCACTGTAGCACAGTGTCTTATGATCTCCTCTAAAGGAGCATCCTTGTGTAGTCCTAATATAATTCTTCTACAAACCTCATTAGCATTTTCTTTAGCAAGTTGTCATAATTTCTGTTGCTGCATTTTCACCAATAGTTCAAATGACAACTGTCTGCAGGCATCCCACAAAATCAGCAAAAGGTTCATTTGGACCTTGCTCTATTTTCATGAAGATTTACCCTCTGTCTTAATTCCTGGGAGGATGTCCCATTCTTTAATAGCAGCAGAAGCAATTTGCCCATATGCTGCTATGAGGTAATTAATCTGTGCTGAAGAACCCATGCCTTTCAGCAAGGTGAAGAACCTATACCTGTTAGTTGGTCACAGGTGATTGGAGGATTAATTCCCCTTTGACTATTTCATTGGGCTTGTATCCTACAGAGTTCACAATATTCAGAAAACCACAACAAGTTTTGTCCAGCTTCTAAGCATGTCCTTGCTATAGATTTCCAGTCACTAGGGGTTAAAATTTTATAAGCCAAATTCTGTAATAACATCTTAACATAAGATGATGTAGACCCGTAAAGAATGCAAGCCTTTTTCAGATCTTTGATAATTTCTAGATTAAAAGGAGTGTATCTTCTCCTTTCTTGATCTGAAGAGCTAAGCTGTTCAATCACAGGATAAATTTCCTTTCTCAAATCAGCTGTATTCTGCCCTTCCTCTTTGGCTTTAAATAGTGCCTTTTGCAATCCAGTCCTAGGCAGAGGTAGTTGCTGGAAGAAGGTGCTGGTTATATCACTGCCCTTCTCACTCCTCCTCCCTTCACCCAGGAAGGTGAAGTTGATGAGGAAGGGTCAAGAGCCTGCTCCAGTGTAGGCAGAGGTGAAGCTGGGCTGTGAGAGTGAGAATCAACCATATCCTTCAAGTTCACTCAACTCCCTATGCCTTTCAGCAATTTTTTCATTAACCTCTCCCTTCTTGTTCTCTTTCTCCTCATGTTCCCTTGTCTGACTGTTCTCCTTAAAACTTTTCTTTTTTCTAGAACTTGTGGGATTCTTTAAGGCCGATTGTATTATGTTGTATATATATATATATAGAATGTTTCCTTAGAAATTGAATCAGAACCATAATCATTATAATATTCACTCAGTTGCTCTCCTACTAGTTTCCAATTATGCGCCTCTATTTCTTCTTCCTTGGAGAACCAAGGGGACCTTCATTCTAATGTTTCCAAGAGTACACCAATATGCTCCCAAGTTACAAGCAAACCTTGCCTCTTTATTAGTCTAAGTATGCTTCTATAGACCTCCCATGGAGTGGGGGAGAAGCTTTTCCTAATATCTACTCCATTTAAGCTAGAAAATGAAAGTTACTAGTTTAGCACTTAATGAAGTTCCCTGTTGGTCTAATTTAATACTCACCCTATTTCCTGGACACAGGACTTCTTCACTGAAATTGTGGTGCTTAGTTCATGTTGGGATGTCAAATGTAAAGTACGGGCTAGATCCCTGGAGGATCAGCCAGAGTCAGGATAAATCAAAATCCTTGGTCTTTAGGGTTAGAAGTGAAGGAGGCAGACAAGCTGCCATGCAGCTTGCCAAAGATGTATCCTGGATTCTGGAGTCCAGAATTTCCAGCCTCTCTCCTCCTTGTTCTGCTTCCAAGTGACCATGACTTCTCTCCCTCAGTCCTCCAATACTTGTCTCCAATTACCTCACCACCAAGCATTCAGTAAGCACCAATGGTGAGGAGAGCCATCATTCAAATATATGCTTATAGAGCCATTATCTTACATCGAATAGGTAATTAGTCTTAAGTGCTCTCTTGTCTGATTCAAGCACACCTTTTTCAGTTTCAGCCCTCTACATTAGGTCTGTGGCTCTATGCACTAGTCAGGAAGACCTGAATTCAAAATCAACTTTGGAAACATGTTAGCTATGTGAATCCAAGCAAGTCACTTAAACTCTGTTTGCTTCAATTTCCTCATTCAGAAAATGGAGATGATGATAATAATAATAATAACAACTACCTCAAAGTGTTGTTGTGAGAATAAAATACTTATGTATTTGTAAGGCACTTTGTAAATACTGAAATGCTATATAAAATTATTGTTATTATTACTCTTTTGGCAAGTAACAACCTTTTAGCATTTAGATTCTTCAATCATAAAAAGGAAAAAGGACAGATTAGCTAATGCTTTGATGTTTTCAGCTCTAGATTTGTGATTCTATGATTAATTCTCTGAAAGAACAAAGTTGACTAGTTGCTACAGATTCATGAAGACATCAAAATGCTTTAGTTAATAGTTTGTAACTCTGGAAGTAACTGTAATAAGTCCTAACCCAAAGAAGCAACATCCAATCTGGTGATATGGTTATTAGAAAAAATACATTATTTCCAATATGAAAAAAAAGCATATGAATTCTTACCAAAAAATAATATTAAAATTAGAAGACACAGTATTGTATAGTAAGTAAAGAGTCTAGGCGTCAGGGAGGCCTGAATTCTAGATTTCCCTCTAATATATCCTGGCTATTATGACCTGCAGCTCAAGTTCACAGATGTTATTAGTGAAGGGAGTTTCTTCTTTGAAAGTTGTCTCTATCTTGGTTAAGAACCCCTAACATGCCCATAGTAAGTATCTGACTAAATCAGGATTCAAATCCAGATTTTCTATCTCAAAGTCCTGTGCTTTCTCCCTCTACACCAACATTGTCCTTCTCCCTTTCATTGTACAGATGGAGAAACTGAGATCTAGAGATGTAAGGGGACTTACAAGAAAGTAAGGTAATAAAGCATCTTGTAGGTGGGAAAGCCACACATTAGAACCTAGGTCTTCTGAGTCTAGGGCTCATTTTGGAAAATTATGTCATTAGTATAGCATGAATTTTTAAGCAAATCCATTTATTAATTCATTAAGCTAGCATTGGATAAATGTCTACTATTGTATAAAGTTAAGTTTATTCACTGGGCTTCGAGTTTCATCCCTCTCTGGAGTAATTAGACACTCCATAATCCAGATCAGTTGGGGGTGCTCTTTTCTCCTTTATACACTCTACAAAGAGTTGTGAACTTAAGCCAAAGGGGAAGTCTTTGACACAGTATGAAATCATGTCATCTTGAGTACTTTGCTGTCCTATTGAAATGTTTTTTGAGTTTAGTGTGATGGTGAAATGCTTAGGAACAGAGGTATAGTAGAAATAAAGATGAGCAAATTTGAAGGAAATTTTTAAAAAATTAATCCTAGGTCATTCTAGACTAGGCTTAGAAATAAAATGGTAGTTCAAACTAGGGTGAGTCAAGAATTAAACATTAACATATATTGGAGTACTTGTCCTCTAGAGGAGGGGCTGGAGGGAAAGGGGGAATTGGAACACAAGGTTTTACAAGCATCAGTGTTGAAAAATTATCCTTGGCATATGTTTTGAAAATAAAATCTTCAATAAAAAAGAAGGAAAAAAAGAGAAAAAAGTTGTCTCTATCAATGAAATAATGAAACTAGTCCAAAAATAAGTAATAGACTGATGATATATTTTATAGATCATCAATTCCATTTGACAGGAACAATTCTGAAAAAAAAAATTGTTGATGTCTAGTCTTCAAGTCCAATTTTTTTGCTATTCAGCCATTTTCAGACATGTCCAATGATTTCATGATCCAATTGGGGACTGCTTGCCAAAAATACTGGCATGGTTTGCCACTTCTTTCTCCAGTTCATGATGAGGAAACTGAGGCAAACAAAGCCAGATAGTGAGTGTCTGAGATCAGATTTGAACTTGGAAAATGAATCTTCTTGACTCCAGGGCAAGTGCTCTATTGATTGGGCCATTTATTTGCTCCAAATATAATAGGAAGAAATTAAATGTTATGGTTATATCCTGATTGTCAGTTAGATAGGACTTCTAAAATTAGCTCTCAGGTACTAAATGAAGATTATTTACAATTCATCTCTTCTCCTTAGAGTTCTTCTTTTACATCAAAACCACAAGAAAGAAATCAAGAGATGACATGAGCTGCTACCATTTTGTAAGTTACGTTAATGAAACTGCTAACTTAATCTATTTTAATTAAAAAAAAACTTTTGCGTTTGTTTTTTAAAAGAAAATTCTACTGTCCAAAGTAAGAGTCCTTTTTCTTTCTTTCTTTCTTTTTGTCACAGGATCCTTTGGCAGTTAACTTTAAGGACTCTTCATAATGTTTTTTTTTTTTGTTTTTGTTTGTTTTTGTTTTTTTGTTTTGTTTGGTTTTTGCTGAGGTAATTAGGGTAAAGTGATTTGCTCAGGGTCACACAGCTAGGAAGTGTTAAGTGTCCTGAGACCATATTTGAACTCAGATCCTCCTGACTTCAGGGCTGATGCTCTATCCACTGTGCCACCTAGCTGTGCCGCTCCCTTCTTCCCCCATGTTTTTAAATGTTGTTAAAAAATACATAGGATTAAAAGGGAAACCAATTATATTCACATACAGTTATTAAAATATATGCTCAAAAAAGATTCATGACCACAGAATAAGAACCAGTGGTTTAAAAGAGAGAGAGCCAAAGCAGTTTTCCTTTTTTATAACTCCTGGGTAACAGTGGAATCGTTGGTCAAATTTTGCACTATTTATATAGTGCCCTTTTGAGCAAAATATCATATCAATCAAAAATATGCTGAAATTTAGGGCTCAGTTTTCTTATTTACAAAATGGATTAGACGATATTTAAGTTTCCAACTTCTTTAAATCAAGTGATTTGTTCCACTGTTCACCATAGTGTCTCCTCTGGATATTTTAAATAAGCCTCTTTGGTTGAGGGGGACCAAATTTGGAGCAATAGTGAGTGACTAACCATATTAATAATGTAGATACCTTTTTATGGTATTTTATGGGTCATTTCCATCTCAGCCAGCAGAGATGATGAAAAGATAATTCTGCATTTGAGAAAATTATTTCTAAAACAACCAACCTGGAAACATTTTTAATGTATATAATTATTTTTAGTTTAATTTTGGAAGCAACTAAAATTCTCTTTATGAATGAAATATATAAGATTATTTGGTTGGAGATTTAGTGTTGGAAAACCTATGATCATTTGGTCTAACTATATCATTTTGTAGATTAAGAAAGTGAGACTCAGATACTCAGCATATTTCTATATATTATATCTTGATCAAAGAGAGTTCCTCTACAAATGGTATAATATAGGAGTTCTTTCAACTTAGGCCATTTTTTTTCACTCAGGTATGAAAATTTATTTTTTAAAAAAACAGATTGGTTTTTAGCAATATTGTTATTTTGATCTAAATTACTTGACCTTTTTGGTCATAAACATGTAGGTTTAATTATAAAGGGAAAGAATTTGAACCCATGTCCTTGGGCAGTTCTATAGAAGAATGAGTAGAGTGCCAACATGTTAATCAGGAAGACATCTTCCTAAAATCAAATATGGTCTCAGAAACCTACTAAGAGTGTGACCCTAGGCCAGTCACTTAAATTGTTTACCTTAGTTTCCTCATTATAAAATGAGATAGAAAAAGAAATGGCAAATTATTTCAATTTCCTTGCTAAATAAACCCAAAATGGGGTCACAAAGAGTCAGGTATAATTGAAAAATTCCTGAACAAAATAACAACCACGTTTGGTGACAGAGACAGTAATGTTTCTACTATATCGCACAAGCACACACACACACATGCACAAATATTAAGCACTTGTAAACCTTTAAGTATTATAGTTAGTTTAATGTGTTTTACTTTTATAATGAATAAAAACCAATTCATTTTTATAGGAAGAATATGTTGCCAGACTAATTTTAGAGATTTGAGGTGGTAGGTGGTACATTTAATATTAATAATGAACTCAGGAAGACTTCAGCTCAAATGTGGCCTCAGACACTAGCTGTATGACCTTGAGCAAGTCACTTAAACTTGCTTATTTCTGATTCCTCTTGTGTAAAATGAGCTGGAGAAAGAAATGGTAAACCATTCTAATACTTTTGCTGAGAAAACCCTCAAATCATGAAAATTCAGATATGAATTAAATGACTGAACAACAACAATACTGATTTTGGGCTATCTAGCGTTCAAAAGTCTTTTGTAAAGCAAAAAGACTATTGAAAATTCATATAAAATATTTTTCTAGCAAATAGAAAAAAAAATGCATTCAGAATTAAAGCAGTAATCAAGTATGGTGGCACAGGTCTATTGTCCCTGCTGCTGAAGAAGCTGAGACTGGAGAATTATTCAGGAGTTCTGAGCCACAGCAGGACTAAAGTTAATTAAGTGACAGTACAAATATGATAGCCCTAGATGCAGACTACTTAAGAAAGAGTAAACCTGCCAAGTTTGGATTCAATCTTCTATGCCAATCAGTTTTGGAATTGGGAAGATGAGCCATTCTACATCCAGCCTGCAGGATATAGAGACTGTTCAGTCTTTTTCAATCATGTCCTACTCCCATTTGGGATGTTCTTGGCAAACATCTTGAAATATTTGCCATTTCCTTCTCCAGATCACTTTATAGATGAGAAAATCAAGGCAAACATGATAAAGTGACTTGTCCAGAGTCACACAGCTGGGAGCTATCTAAAGCCAGATTTAAACTCAGGAAGTTTAGTTTTCCTGACTCCAGGCCTGGAATTCTATGAAAGTGTTATACCACCTAGTTGCTCAAACTAGACATACTGTATCTCAAAAATGAAAAATAAAAACTATGGTAACTCCAAAAAAAAAAAATCTTATATAAAATCTAATCCTGCTTCCCCATCACCTTGCAAAGCAACAGACTTTTTTCCTTTATTTTCTAATGCAAAGACTTAAAGTTTGTTTCAACTGTGTCAAGTTAGTTCCTTTTTCTCTAATATTCAGACAGAACTACTAGTTTTCCTCTCATAAAAAGTTAAATTGATCTCCACAAAACATTCCACTTTATTTTTTTACTCTTTCTACAAAAAGGAAGAAAGGATTCTTCTATTTCATATGTGGATTATACAGTGTATAGAACTATGTAGAATACTTATTTTGGGGTTCTTTTTTCTGGATTGAAGTTTATTTAAACAAAATTTAAAATAATTCTAAAAATAAAAAAAAAATGACTAAGGCATATATTCTGTTGTTAAATGTTAAATGTTAAAATGTATTTAAAACATATATTTGGAGCTGCCTCACAACTAAAAATTCCTCTCTTAAGAAGATACAGCCTGAACTGACCTGAAATAGCCAGAAACAGGGATTCTTAAAGATGAGCACAACAATAATGGTTTGCTCATCCGCTTGTCAATTGACATTATACCTTAAGAAAAGAGAAAAAAAGATCATAGGAGAGACTAAATCTTCATAGATAGATTTCTGACTCCTATAATCCTCTCCTATACTGGAAGGGACTGAGCTTGTCCACTGAATTTTTTAACACAGTCCCCAAAACAAAAGTGAAAATTAAAAACTTTACATTGTAATGGATAAAGGGCTTGATAGAGTTGGAAAGAAAGGTGTTCAAATCTAGCTGTGTGAGACAACATAAAACAAGCCTCTAAGTCAATTTCCTCTCTAAGAGTATTAATTATGTACCTGCATTAATCATAAGAAAAAAGAGATTTTTATATTAAGAATTCCTAACACAATATCCTCACCTTCATCCTACCAGAAGTCCAGAAACAATATTAGCTCAAAATTTTCTTTTAACTTATTGCCAATATGACTTTAAAGAAAGTATCTCTTCTTCAGCACCTATGTGCTGAAACCCTTAATAAAGTAATCATGATGGAACTTTGAAGAATACCCTCAACAAGAGAAAAGTAATATGAACTTGTAAAGAAATACAAACATGAATCAGAATATTTCTGAAATTGTATAGTCCTTTTTCTTTATTCTTGAAATTCAGTACTAATTTTCTGAATAGTTTCTTCAAGCTATTTATGCAAAGGACTAGAGGCACTGGATGTGGAGAGAAGGCAAGAACTGGCATCTTTAATGGACCAAAATTACTCATCCTTCTTTATAATTTAGAGCCATTTCCAGCCATCCTTATCTATAGCTGGTCACTCGACCCAGAAGGCTCTGGAGGAAAAAGTGAGGCAGGTGACTCAGCTTAACCTTCCCTCAATTCAATTCACTTTCATGTAACAGCATCACCTCCTGATATCATGATTCTCCTCAAAAATAAAGGACAAACAACATCAAGCTTTATCAGTTAATAAAAATAAAATACACATTAAAATAAAAATATTTTCATTGTAAAATTTAGATAGTATAAGTACAGAGGTGGAGTTGAGCTTATGTTTCCAACAGGATAAGGAACTTCTGGATGGAAATCAATGCACATGAATACTAACTCTGAAATTTATCATTTTGAAGAGTTGTCTCAATAAGAATAACCACACAGTCCTAAAGGTAAGATTTGAAATTAGTGTAATGTAACTGGGTAATATTTATTTTTTTTAACTGGGTAATATTTAACAAAATAACAATACAATAAAACATAGCTACTATTAATATGTGATTAAGTGAATATGCAGCCACTAGAAGAAATTCTTGTACATGGCTTGAATGTCCCCATTTCTGTTGGAATTTAACACTAATGCTTTAGAGTAAAGATTTCCAAGGAATATGAAACAGAAAATGACAAATTTTCTCTTTTGTTTTTTTTTGTTGTTGTTGTTGTTTTGTAATTAAAATGTTACTAATCGGAAATTCTTAATTTTTCAATACACTGACCATTTAATGAATTGTTATTGGTTCTTATATTAATAGGAATAAAATAAGAATATATTTTGACTTACATATTCTTTTTTTAAAAGTAACAACAGATTTATTTTGTTACCTAATGCAAGAATAAATTGGTTTTGCACTTTTTTCCTTTTCTGCTCTAGTATGTCAACAATTCAATACAGATATTTGGTTTCAACTTTAAATTTACTCTCAGCTAATGTATGTCATTATTCCCTAATCCCAAAGAACTGAATTTCATTACTATTTGATATCATTTACACTGTATTTCACTTTAAGTACATAAAAGACATTTTCAACATTACTCATTCTCCTCTATGCTTAGAAGATATGATGTTACAAGGATTGGAGTAATGAGAAACCACAGTTACTTCTTGGAAATTTTAATAAATCTTAATTCAGGTGTCCTCCTTTTCTAATCAAGTGTATATAATCCCGATTGAAAATATTTATATAATCATTCTAATTTTGCTCTAATCTTTACATGGAAGATGAGGCTACAACATTCCATCAAGTTTTAAAAAACCTGAAATTATTCACAGAATCATTATTTTAAATGTATACTATAAATTAGTTACTTGATGTTTAAAAAAAAAACCTTCCCAATTTACTGCTTCTGGTATCATTGGATCACAGACCTATAGCTCCAAAGGAGCATAAGAAATTGATGAATATAAATCCTACTTTTTATAAATAAGAAAAGTTGAGATCTAGGGTGGTCTAATGATTCATCACAGGTAATGTGTTCTCATAAGTGGACTATTCTCAAATCTTTATAGCTTCAGAGTAAGTGCTCTTTCACTCATATCTGAGAATTAGGAGCCTGATGATCTGTTGTTAAAAAAAGCAAAATTCCTTTGCATTCAAAGAAGTATTCAAATATGTACATTTAGATATAATAGCATACAAGGCATCAAGGATTTTTTTTCCCATACTAAAATGAGGAACTTGAAAATCACTACATTAAACTTAGTCCTCTCTTGCTCTAGACTTGACGGAGGAAAAAAATGAAACTGGATGGCCCTATTTCCTAAACAGTTTCCAATATTATTAAGTAATGAATGCAAAAATATTTTTATCATCACTAAGGAATTATTACTTGGGATAGAAGATTCAGGAGATTTCTTAGAGACAGAATGCATTCTTATATATAGTTTGATTGCTCCCATTTCTATTGAAGTGATTAAGTCATTTCTTCTACAAAATATTAACTTTCTTGGGCAAATAGCATTTCTAATGAATTGATCCATGACACTAAAGAAGGATCATTATATACCTTCAATTATGTAAAACACTGTCATGTAAAAGAGATTAGGATCAATCTGTTTGGTTTCAAGTAACAGCATGAGGACCAATAGGCAGAAATTGAAATGACGTAGTTTTCATTGTCCTTAAGATTTTGAATCCCTATCATTTAGAAACACCCAACAGTGAAATACAGCTGCTTCAAGAAATCAGTGAATTCCTCCACAATAGATATCTTCAAGCAACTATTGAATGATTCCTTATCAGTGAACTCGTTGGGTGAGGGGAAATTATTATTCAAGCATGAATTAGATTAAATAGATTCTGAGGTCTTTTTCAATTCCAAAATCATGTAATAATTGCAAGTAATATCTTTCATTGATATTTGGAAAATGAAATATCAAATCTTGTCTTTAGGGTTATTTAAAATGACATTTCCAAGACAGATTTTTCTATTCTATCAAGACAAACCGTATGTAGTCTGCATAAATTCATTATATAATATACAGTATGAATATGCAACATGTTTATGTTATATTTGTTTAATGTAATGTTATATCTATTTATATATAATATTTAAATATACCTATATTTTTTGGCTAGTAAGGAGACAAAGTTTAAAGAATCTATTTTAATTTTTAATTAATTTAACTAGTTAATTTTTCATTAGCACCTTAAGTTTTGTGATTGTTCCTCTTTTGGCTACAATATTTGAGCCTTCACTTCATAAACTATGTCAAGTCAGTTGAGTCAACAAGCATTGATTAAATGTCTGCTAAGTACCAGGTATTGGGGTAAATTCTGTAATCTCTACAACAGGTATCCAAACGAGTTGAAAATGTCATGTTTAGCCCCTCATAATTTTACATAAATATACTCTAGAGCTGGAAGACAATCTAGTCAAACCCCCTGCTTTCACAGATGAAGAAATAGAGGTGTGGAGAGATTAAGTGTTTTCCCCAAGGTCAGAAATAGTAAGTGGTTAAAAGGGGATTTGAACTTGAATGGCTCCAATCTCAACAATTTCCACTACACCATGCTGCCTCCACCTATACTAAAATTTCTTCACCTTTTAACTTTATATAGTGAAAGATTTAACTCACCATAGCATAATTAGCATAATGTAATAGAAAGTGGAATAGTCTGAAAGCCAGGAAGATTGGAATTCAAATTTTACCTCGGACACATATCATTTGTATAATACTGGGAAAATTATTTAAACTCTTTGTCTTGTAAGCAACTAAGAGTGCAAGATTCAGAAAAGGTGGCAGCCTGTACTGGTAGAAAGAATTTCCTTATTTAAGGTGCCTTAAACCAGTGAAATCTACCTCCTAAAGAATAGGTTGCAATTTCTTCAGCAACTAGTGGAAAGCTTTGGGAGTAAAAATTAAGGATTTTTGTTGTAAATAGCTATTTATATAAATTAAGATATGATATGTGCATATATCTATACCTTCATGTATGGATTATATTCATTTATCCACATACATTAGAAAGAGAAATGATATTATAAACTTTTATCCAAATAAATCTGTTAATCATTTCTCTCTGGCTGCAAGGAAACTGACTGAGAGCTGAAGAAATCAAACAAAAGCATTTCTGAACTTTGGACCAGCAAGGAACAATGTAAATGCCATTTAAGGAAAAACTAAAATTCAAGCAAAATTTAATTATGACTTTTATCTTCCAAAGTCATTTTTCTTCACCTTTACCCAGAAAGTGAATAAATGATTAATTGGTGGGGGGGTAACCCACAATTTAAATGCATAGCACTCAACATAAACCTGTGAGTTGGAGGTTTTTAATTTAAGTCAGAAAACTCTCTTACTGCTTCCATTAGTCAACACTGAGGCTATTTTTTTTTCCTAAGTGTACTAGTGACTTCATACAACTCAAGGGACTTGAGAGCACTTATAAACCTGAAATGATTTATTTTTCTTTGTGTAATTATATCCTGTATTATCTACTGAAAGAGGAAAATGTTAACTTAAGGAAGAGAAACTAGCTCAAGGTAAAATAAGTGATAAAAACAGGATCTCCATTAAGCTTGATGATTCATAGCATTCCTAAGTCTTATCAGGGACATTTCTTGGCTTTATTCTTGTCAGTATTTCTTTTGCAATAATATGATATATTCAAACACACTTGCTTTAAATAGTCTTGGCACCACTGCCTTTCCATGGAATTACATTTATTAATTGTTAGAAAAGAGGACTTTAAAAGAAATGACAAGAAAATATTCTTTTTCTACATTCTCAAGATGTAATGAGGATAATACCATAAATATTTCATTAGCTATATGTTCAGCCTTTTACCCCAAATTTATTTTATTTAAAGAAACAGAATAAGAAAAACAGAAAAGGAATACAAAACAAAACAAAAGAGAACACTGTCATATGCTCAGCAGAATATCAAGGAGGTTTCAATATATATATTTATATGTGTGTGTGTTTGTAAGTTGAAGAAATTATATTCCTGAGTATTCATCTTTTTGTTACTTCCTTGTATTGTTTTTTTGTTCTCTATTGCACAACATTTTTACTTTATTCTTTTTTTTATTCCTTTCATCCCACCATCAATCCCAAACAGGCTATAGTTAATAAAAGGTATATATATATGTAGATCTATACATACACATACATACATATGCACATATATTTTTCCTGTCCCTGCTCTAACTTGCCTTGCTATTACTTAACCTCCCCCTACCTGTAAATCCCTTATCTTCTTTCCAAACCCTTTGCTCCCCTGTTCATCTATCCCTCCCCCCATATTTCTTCATAAATTTTGGAGGGTGCTATACCATTCATAGTACATATGTGGTGTTGCCTATTTAACCCATTCCCAATGTGAGTAGGTTTTCAGAACTATAAACCCTCCTCTCCCCTCTACTGTCTCTGTGTCTCTTCTTCCTTTGCACCTCATTTATATGTCATAATTACTCATTTTACTTTGACTCTGCCCCAATCTTTCTTTTGAGCTGCTCTATTGTTGATGTCAATCTTTTTTGATAAATTCTCTTTGGTAAGTGAGCCATTTCATATTACTCTTTGGAGTATAAGCTTTTTTTTTTTTTTTTTACTTCAGGGTCCTCTTCTGAAGATGAAATCCAATCTTCCCTATTCCCACAGTAAGTTTCTATGATTGGGTTCTTTCTTCTTTTCTGGTTCACTTTTTTTTTTTTTTTTTAAATAAGAGTATTATTGTAAGGACATTTACTCCTGAGCGAGGGATGCTATCTCTGGCTTTACTTCAGCTCTCTCCTCTGACCAGCTGGTGGTAGCCAACAGTTTCCTGCACTGCTTCTTTTCCACTCACAGGTGTGCTGGCTCCTTCTCTTCCAGGGCTGTGGCTCTGCAGCAAAATTGGTCTAGTGGGCCTAATCAGCCAAAGTTTCCCTGATTCCACAAATAGTCTGGAGGATGAAAGTTTCTGTGGTTCTCATAGAGGCTCTAGCCACAGCCTGCTCCCCCTGGGCTCCCTACTTGGGAGCTTTCTACTGACCCAGTGGTGTTTGCACTTCATATGGGTTAATCCCTACTCCGGGTCTTTCTTCAGATCTTTCTTCCCATCTTCTCGGGTTGTATCAGCAGGACCTCTGTTCTGCTCTAAGTCTTCTTGATTTTTCACTTGTCTATGTTAGCCCTAACACACAAATTTCTATTTGTGGGGGAAATCAAGAGAGCTTGAAATTTACCAACCTACTCTGCCATATTCCCAGAATCCTCCCCCAATATTTCTATCCAGTGGATAGCTAGAGTAGTGGACCTTAAGGCAGGAAAAGCTAAGTACAAATTTTGCTTGAAATACTTACTAGCTTTGTGATGCTGGGCAAGTCACTTTGTTGACCTCAATTTCTATTAAATGTATGATAACTCCTACTTCTCAGAGTTGTAAGGAGTAAATGAAATATTTGTAAGGTAGTCACCACAGTGCTTGACATGTAATAGGGACTATACAAATGCTAGCTATCATTATTTTTATTATTCACCCAGTGAACAATGGTAACTGATAATAGGGGAAAGAGTTTTTAAGAAAAAATATAAATGAACAGCCAATGAAGATTTCAAGAATAGTTTTTAACTATCACAGATCAATATAGAGGATTAAATTTATAATAGTTTTGAGATACACACAAAAGGGGGAAATCAAGGGCTATATTAATATGCTTTAAACAAATCATCAATTAATAGTTATCTATTAAGTGTTAGAATAGGTTCTAAAATTCTAAAATTTTTATTACAGAAGCTTACATTTACTCCCAAACCATTGTAATCAATGCTTTTTGGAAGCATTGTGTGTTTTGTCTTTTGTCAATTACTTCTGATTCTTCATGACCTCATCTGGCAGAGATAACAGAGAGGTTTGCCAGGTTTGCCATTTCCTTCCCAAGCTTATTTTCCAGATGAGAAAACTGAGGCAAACAGGATTAAGGGACTCGGCCAGGGTTACACAGCTAGTATGTATCTGATGCCAGATTTGAAATCAGAAAAATGAGGCTTCCTGACTCTAGGCCTGGAACTCTATTCCCTTGCACCTACTCTATTTCAAAGCAAAAGTCAAGCTTTATCCAACTTTCATTCTGTCATTTCTGCAAAAGTTGTAAGAAATATTACTAATTTGTTGTGAGAAATATTACTAATACCAAAAACAGAGAAATTCCATAGGTTATTAATCTACCAAGCTGTGGTCAAGAAGCAAGAGGAATATTAAACTATGGGCCAATTACTAATTATAGGGGCTTGGAAGGCAGACATATCTTGCATTTTATAAATTTGATTTCAAGATAACAAACTTGTCCTAACATACTATAATCAATATGTTTCTGTTCAGTGCAGAAAACCCCTTATTTGGTTCTTTCTCAACATAGAGCCACTATTTTGAATGTTAAAGATTAGTGATTTGACTTAGGATAAGGACAAAGGTCATAGGAGCATAGATAGTAAGGGATCTCAGAGACCATCTGATACAATCCCCTCATCTTTAATAATGAGGAAACTGAAAGCCGTGGAAGTTTAAGTTTCTTGCCCCAAATCACAAATAAAATGATCAATATACATTTCTATTACAGGATGAATGAAAACTACTAAAATAACTTGCTGTTCTGATAATATAAGCACCCACCCATATAAGGAATGAGATAAACTTCTGGTATTTTTCCTACTGTTTCATTATTATTTTTATAACAGACATTTGTGAATCAAAAATTTCATTATAAAGTTCAAAAGTGAGCAACTACAAGCTGAGCCTAGAAACTTGAATAGGATTTACCAGCTCCTACTACCAAGATGACTGAAATCCCATTGCCCAGTGATTCCCATGAGTCTCTTTAAGTAAGTATCAAAATATGTATCAGAGAATTTTAGAACTGCAAAGGGCCTTGGAGATCAGCTTGCCTTTGTTCTAATATTCCCTGAAATCATCTCTTCCAAAGAATTATTAATATTGGACAAGGGAGGAAAACTCTTTGCTGGTAAATAAAATTTTGATAAAGCAAGTGCCTTACTCATTTCAAAAAAAGTCATACTGATTGGAAGATGAGGAAAATGGAGATATGCAGAGATTTGCACAATACCAGTAATTGCTGTGCTAATGTTTTCATTAAAGCAGCTTAGGAACACATTTACTCCCAAATTCTTGCCAATATTTATATAAGTACTGACAGTTAAATCAAACTTTAACTACTATGGTATACTCTATTTGAAACCATCCTCAGAAATAATTCATATTATTCATAAATAGAGTGGTCTATTATTTAGGAAAAAAATTGTATGTTTGTTTATTCACATTATTTACACACATACACACACAAATATACATACACACACAATCCCAAAACTTCATAGATAAACTGAGTAGCTGTTAAATAGATATCATGTATATTATGCACAATGTAAAACTGGACAAGATCTCAAAAGTTTCTTCATTGACCTTGCAAGTAACCTTGATCCTGCTAATTATTCTAGCAATCATCCTGTCTTCTCTTTCATTGCCAAATCTGGTTTCCATCCCTAACACAACATTGAAATTGCTTTCTCCAAGGTCATTAATGGCTGTAACATTGCCAAATCAAATGACCCTTTTTTTCTGAGTTCATCCTCTTTGATATATCACATGTATTTGGAACAGTTCATTACTGCTTCCACTCTGATAGTCTATCTTTGTGTCATCTTTTATATCTTGGCTTCTGACACTATACAGTCCTGGTTTCCCCTTAGACTTCCTCCTTCTTGTCTAATAGCTTCTTTCCCTGCTTTCTTACCCTCCTCCTACCCTCTAAGTATGAAAGTCAAACAGGCTTATGTCCTTGACTTTCTTTTCTTTTCTCTCACAGCCTTGCCCATAGCAATCTCATTTGTGCCTAAAACTTGAATTATTGCCCTTAAGTAGACGCCTCCCAACTCTAGTTCCAAAGCTCAGAATCACACAAGAAACCCAGTCTCACATTTCTGGCTTTCTGATAGATACCTGCCTGGGAATCCAGCTAGTATTTTAAACTCAATACATCTAAAAGTGAACTCTTCCCAAAGCATTAGGGATGGGAAAGTGGAGAAACACCATACATACATATATATGCACATGTATAAATATATTTCTAGGAGATAGTAAATGTACACACACACATATAATTAAGGTGAATTATGTCTCTGTGTATATATGCCCACATATATATACACTTACACACACAGATGTAAATAAAAATAAAGGGAAATATGTATGTTTGTATAAATATATATCTAGAAAGATAGTGAATACACACATACATACATATATATACATATGTATAAATTAAGATGAATTATGTGTGTATCTGTTTGTATCTGTATATGTGTGCATAAACATACACACAGATACATACAAAATTTCCCTTTCATTTATATGTTCTATTGATGGAACCATCTAGGATGGAAATAAAAAGTTTCTGATTTTTTCTCATTCCTCAATCTGACTAGCTGTCAAATTCAATGAATTCTACTTAGACCCTAGTTCTTTTTTTTTTTTTTTCATGTTTGTCTTGGTTTCTTTATTTGTAATTTTTTAAAATAGCTTTTTATTGACAAAACATATACATGGGTAATTTTTCAACATTGACTCTTGCAAAAACTTCTGTTCCAACTTTTCCCCTCCTTCCTCCACCCCCTCTCCTAGATGGCAGGTAGTCCTATACATATTAAATATGTTAAAGTGTATGTTAAATACAATATATGTATACATGTTTATACAGTTTAGACCCTTGTTCTTTAAAATTATTTCTCTTTATTAAACCACCATAGTTAAAGCCCATGTTTCCCTTGGCCCAAGATAATTGTGATACTCTACCAATTAGTACTTCCTTGTCAATCTATTTTTTGCCACCAATACCCACATAATGTTCCTACTTCATATTCTAATCATATCATAATTAGTTCATTGATTATCTGTTCAAGAACCATTAGTTTCTTACATTAATTATCAAATAAATGTCTTCAGCTATGGTCCAAGATCTTCCACAGACTAGCTGTAATCTATACTTAAAATTCTTATAAATGTAATTTTTATCTCCAAATTCCCTATACTGAAGGGATCAAACACAAGTTGAGAACCACTTGCTGCTCACAAGTATATCTGAACTAAATTAAAATGTAACAGGGAAAAATTTAACAAACCAAATAAAAATGTAACAAAATATAGATAATTCTTCATTTTAAGACTAAGTCAATATATGCCCACAGGATCTTTAATTATGGATAAGCAGCCACCTTATATATAGATTGCTGGGTGGTGCAGTAGATAGAGGAACAACCCAGATCTGGAGACTGGAAAAACTCATCTTCCTGAATTCAAATCTGGTCTCAGATACTTACTGTGAAAGGTCAAATCACTTATTCCCATTTGCCTTTTTTTTTTAATCTCTAAAATAAGCTGTAGAAAAATATGAAAAACTAGCCGGATATCTTTGCCCAAAACAAAACAAAACAAAAAACAGAGGTCATGAAGAATAAGACAAATTGAACATCAACAATTATATATATGGATTAGTTTCTCTTGAGTTTGATTCTACTAGTCTACATTATAGCCAATTTGGACTATTTGATCTCCATTCTTCCTCCTCACAAGTCTTCTTGACTCTAGGCCTAGCACTCAATCCCATGGCCCACTCAGCTGCCAAGTTCTGCCTGAAAAGTTCCAGTAGAGAAGAATCTATTACTTTCCACTTCACAGTTCTAATTTTGAAGAAGTTATTTCTTCTATCAAGCCTATATCTGTCTTTCTACAATGTCTAATCACTGTACCTAGTTTTGCCCTCTGGAGACACCATTAAATTAAATCTAATCCATCTTAAATACACCAGCCCATCTTAATTTTTTTTAGTATGCCCAGAATCTAGCACATTCATAGTACCTGGAACGATTTAGACATGTAATACACTTAATGATGAACTGAATGCAATCTCAAAAGACAAGTTATTTATTGGTTTGTTTCTTTGGGTGCTTTCAGTATAAAAGGCAGTAAATAGACACAGCATCCTCAAATGTAGTAACAAATAAGGGAGGAGAGAAATTCAGTATCTTATTCTATCATTTAAGTCCATCCAGTCCAATCCAACAGGGAGACATTCAGCCTCTATTAAGGCCCTCCATGGAGAAGGAAATAACTACCAACTCAGTTGGCTTCTTTCACAGATAAAATAGTTATGAAATATTTTCTTACAATGAGCTAAAACCTGCATCCACAACTTCTACTCAATGTTCTTAGTCATGTCAAGTAGAAGAAAAATATCTAATCCCTTTGATGACTGATAAATCAGCTACTTATAGACAAAAAAAGTTTTCTCTTCCTCAAAGTAAATGTGCTTAGTTTCTCCAATAAATTTTGATATGAAATGATCTCAAAGTGTTTCAATACACGAAATATCCTGGAAAACTCAGAATCCCAAAGAAATAATTTCTAGTCAATTCCAAGACAATTTCTCATTCAGGAAGAAATCCTCATCTATCTTTCTAGAATTCAACACACTTGACTGGCAGAGAGTTCATTTCCTATATCACACAATATTCTCTCTTTCTAAAATTTCCACTCACAAAATACTATAATGCTCAAAAGAGGACCTCATTTAAGGCAAGATGTGACAGTGCTCTGCTCTACAGGAAATCAATAACTCTATTGATCGGATTACATTCAACTTAGTTTCAGTAGATAGAGTCCTAAATTTGCTGTCAGATGACCTAGATTCATATACTGGTTCTGCCATACATATCCCCTAAATGACCATAGGCAAACACATCTTCTCTGGGCCTCAATTTCTCCTTTTTTCAATTAACAAAATTAAACTTTTTTTTCCTTGAAGCTTCACCTATGAAGGAAGAAGAGAGGGAAATTAGGAGGGAGAAAGAAAAGGAAGAAAAGGAAGAATGGGGAAGAAGGCAAGTAGTAGCAAAAGCAGAAGATAGAAAAGAGAAAGGGAAAAAGAAGAGGAAGGAGTAGAAAAGGAAGAAGGGGAGAGAAAGAAGATGGAGAGGAAAATAAGAAAGGGAAAAGAAAAAGAAAGAAAGAAAAGGAGGAGGTAGAGAAAAAGGAAAAATAAGAGAACAAAAAAGGAGATGTGGAGTAGAGGGAAAGAAAGAAAAGGGAAAAGGAGTAAAAGGAGATGGGGAAAGGAATGGAGAAGAGGAGGGAGAGAGAAAAGAATGAGAAAAAGAAGAGAGGAAGAAAAGGAAAAAGGGCAAGGAGAAAAAAAAGGTGAAAGAGAGAAATAGCAACAGGGAAGGGAAAGAGCAGAGGAAGGAAAGAAAGACAGAGAGGGAGAAAAACAGGCAATAGAAGAAAGAGAGGGAAAGGAAGAAGAGGGAAAGGAGAATGAGAAGGGGAAAGAAAAGTCCCTTATAATAAACATACATAGTCAAATAAATAAACATACAAAAGTCCACATTTTAGGATCACTGGAAGCGATTTCCGAATTCAGCCCTTTTCTTTTAAATATGAAAAAAACTGAGGCTCAGAAAAGTTAAGAGATTTACTGATAATCACACAGCAATTAAGTATCTGAGGTAGCAGAGTCCTCCAAGTCAGGACTCTTTCTATACATATATCTTTTCTAATCTATAAGGGAACTGGACAAGAACATCTAAGATCCCTTACAGTTCTAAGTCTACGATCCTATGATGCTAATGTCTCCTCATCATGCTAAATGCTAACACATACTTGAGACACTTGAACCTGAGTAGAGAAAAAAGTGTCTAAAGAATCTTTTTCAAAAAAAAAATCTATCAATCAATCACATAAACCAAGTTTAATGAGTTCTGGGGAAAACAAAGTTCTGCTAATACTTGAAGATTTTGCTGGATCCCTAGATTATCACATAGACTATAGTTTGATAATTCAGGGTTCATTATGACCTGGACATTGAGTCAAGTCATGGCTCTGTTCATTATTACATGCAGTGAAGTCATTTCTCTCTATCTTTAGATTTGCTATCTTAAAATGACAATGCAGTGGATAGAGTGCTTCTCATAGAATCAGGAATTCATCTTCCTGAGTTCAAATCTAGCCTCAAAAACATTCAAACTTTGTGATCCTTGGCAAGTCACTTCACCCTGTTTGTATTAGTTTCCTCATCTGTAAAATGACCTAGAATAGTAAATGACAAACTACTCCAATATCTTTGTGAAAAAAATCCCAAACAGAATCACAAAGAGACAGACATGCTGAAAATTTTGACAAACTTAAGGGAATGAACTAAAATGATTATTTCTTTCGCATATTAATAACTAATTAGTGAATTTGGACCAAGGTTTTTCTGTTTTTCTATTTCCATATAAAGAAACCAACCAATTAGAATGGCTAAGATCTAATCAAAGGTAGCAAAGAAGTTCTAAGTATAGGTGAATGGCAAATTTCTGCTATTTGTGTTTACTCAAGCAGATCTGGGAAAATGTGGATTCTTCTTTTTGTCAAACAGGTGACATGGAAATTGAAAAATCTCTTTGACCAAGATTTAGGGGCTTGGTATCATATATATCAATATCTTCATCAGAATAAACCCACCTCATTATAACATTTATTCTCTCAGAGTTGATTGTCACTCTCAGGAACACTCAATTTTCTAAGGGCATATAAACTATAAAACAAATGCCATGATTCATTTGTGATCCAAGAAAGATATGGCCAAATGACTATTCCTTTTATTAATAAAATGCTAGAAATTTTTTTTGGGAAAAGACTAATTAACCAGAAACTATGTTTCTTAAACTTTTTAGATGTCACAGAACTACATGATTTCTAAAGCCTTTCTAACTCTAATTCTATGATTCTAAAAATAGAGAATAAAAAGGAATGCATTTTCAAACTAATCTATCAAGCATAAGTGTTTCATAATTTGCTTCCTCAAACCCTCAAAATCAATAGAAACAACCATTTAAAAACAGTGCCCTAGAATTAATTACTAACTGCCAATTTAAAACTTTTTTTAATTTTTTAAATTAGTTATGAGAACAAAAGAGAATTAAACATGAGATCCCCTGCATATTCACTACCCACAAATATGTAGTTCTTTCTATAAAGCTGATTAATGGAAGATGCTGTTGATAAATCATGATGGAATCCTTCACTGTACATCAGTTTTCTACCCATGTTTCTACCAAATGCATTTTGCATGGGTGCAGATGGCAAACTTAATAGCTTATATTATTCAACCAATTCTGTTCTGGAGAAGGGAGCCTAAGAAATTCAATTATAAGCCACTATTTTAAATACATAAAATCTTTATTAATAAGCTACAGCTTCATAATTTGCATAACTAATTCTTAATAAACACCAATCAGAAATATCATTTGAAGTAATTATTAAAAGAAAAATCTATATTCAAAACAGGGATACAGGTAGTGAACTAAACTTTCTATAATCTTTCATGTGCTTTCAGAAATATTTTTAGGACTCCTACTCAAAAACTGTTATTGTTTCTTTTAGAACCAAGGGTGATGAGGTGCTCAATCTAGGACACTCTCTCAAGACTTCCAGGATGCAAAAGAGATCCTTTAGCTCATAGCAGCTCTTGGAAATGCATGCCACAAGGCTGTTCCGATTCTTTTTTTTTTTTTCAATTTTATTTTATAATAACTTTATATTGACAGAATCCATGCCAGGGTAATTTTTTTACAACATTATTCCTTGCACTCGCTTCTGTTCCGATTTTTCCCCTCCCTCCCTCCACCCCCTCCCCTAGAGGGGGTGCTCCCCAAGCACATGAGGCTAAATAATAATTGGACCATAATCTATTAATATATAAGCTTGGAGAAAGAATGGCCCCCGCCCACTCTTTGTGCAAGTCCTGGTGTGTGTATAGGAAATGACGATTTTGGTGGGTGGAGGCAGGGGAGTGGAAAAGGAAGGGGAAGGAGAGACTGCTTGTATTGCCATTGTGACAGCCTTTCAGTTCAGATCTCTCTCTGCTAGCTGGCTTCCTGTCGCAGCTGCCCATATTGCTATCGCAATCTTTCTTGCCCATATTGCTATCGCAATCTTTCTTGCCCATATTGCTATCACAATCCTTATTCACTTCTTCAATAAGTGCACTTTCTTCAATAAAGATTGAAGATTTTCCCCTTAACCTGAATTCCTGACTCTGGCTGATTTTAAATACGTGGTCATCACAGAACAGTTCTCTTGTTGCACAGGGAGAATTGGATTCAGAATAAAAATAATCCAAGAAGAAAAACAAAAATGCAAATAGTTCACATTCATTTCCCTGTTCTTTCTTTGGATGTAGCTGCTTCTGTCCATCATTTATCAATTGAAACTGAGTTAGGTCTCTTTGTCAGAGAAATCCACTTCCATCAGAATACATCCTCATACAATATCGTTGTTGAAGTGTATAATGATCTCCTGGTTCTGGTCATTTCACTTAGCATCAGTTCATGTAAGTCTCACCAGTCCTCTCTGTATTCATCCTGCTGGTCATTTCTTACAGAACAATAATATTCCATAACATTCATATACCACAATTTAACCAGCCATTCTCCAACTGATGGGCATCCATTCAATTTCCAGTTTGTAGCCACTACAAACAGGGCTGCCACAAACATTTTGGCACATACAGATCCCTTTCCCTTCTTTAGTATTTCTTTGGGATATAAGCCAGAAGAAACACTGTTGGATCGAAGGGTATGCACAGTTTGATAATTTTTGGGGCATAATTCCAGACTGCTCTCCAGAATGGTTGGATTCGTTCACAACTCCACCAACAATGCATCAGTGTCCCAGTTTTCCCGCATCTGTTCTGATTCTTATAGACTTGGAAGCATCAGCTTTTTTCAGCTACTATGTTCACAGAGTATCTACTGAAAAACATCCCTGCTTATACCCTATAAGTATCAAATACTAATCTTAATATCTCAGAGTAATACAATAAATTGTTCTAGCATTTAGTTGACATAATGAATAGAGCACTGAGCTTGGCATTAAAAAGACTCATCTTCATAAGTTCAAATCTGGCTACTTACTTTGAGCTTGTGATCCTGTCTCTCACTTCCTATGACATTGGGCAAGTCACTTAACCTTCTTTGAAACCTGTTTTTCATCAGTAAAAAGGGCTGGGTAAGGAAATGGGGAATCATTCCAATATCTTCACCAAGAAAAACCCAAATGGGGTTAGAGGGAGTTGAGCAGGACTGAAAAAAACAACAATAAAAAGTAGAATTTCTACTTTAACGAGTGCATTGACTTTCAGTGGTGATTGTCATTGCAGTCTTGTATAATCAATTACTTAAGTTGTCATAAAGAGGATTCCTAGGTTGGATTCCAAAGCTTTGAGACCTAAATTTCCATGAAATCATCCTCGGTAAAACACAAGGAAAATGACCTGCTTTGAGGAGTCTCCCCATTTCCTTTATTCTTCTTTCTTCTTTTTTCCAGAAGAAAAAATAGAAACAACAAGCTTCTCAACTTCAAATTTTATGTATATTAAAGCTTAATTCATAGTATTATCCTCCCAATATCTTTTAGAATATACCTAGATTACTCGGATGACTAGGTCCAGCTACAATGTTTTTTAAAATAAAATTATTCTTAATACTTCCATGTAAATCAATGTGACACCTGCATTTTACATCTTCCTCTGACTTCAGGACAACTATCTTTGCAAATCCAACCTATGGCTTCCCTTATTGACTGAACTTCTTTTTCTTTGTAAGCAAATAAATATCACTTAGATGTGTTAGGGACTTTCCTTCTGAGAATTGCCATGTATGCTATGTCAGCTGATACAGTGGACCCAGGAGGTAAAAAGGAGCTTGGCCTCTGAGGCAGAAGGTTGTGTCTTACAGGTTGTTTCCTTGAGATGGCAAGGGGTGTGTCCTCTTGCTAAATCTTTTCTTAGCACGCAGCACTAACTCCAGGAGTTTCCCTTCTGCGGATCCACCTAAGCAGTGCTGAGTGGGCTAGACACAGGGTAATCCCAGAGAAGAGTAAATATAAATGGCCAGGTTTGCCATAGGTAAAGAAGGATGCGGAGAGGAGAGAGAAGCAGAAATGTAGAGAGATTCAAGGATGCAGAAAGAGAGCTGCAAAAACATACATGCACTTGCTCTTGCTTCCTGCTAACCCCTGCTGAGATTATCAATAAAGAAAGGTTGTTTGACATCTTAACATGTGTCTTCATGTGTCTCCGGGGAAAACTGGTATTTGTGGCCCTGGCAATCAGTAGCTTCGATGGGAGGTTACAAATGGCCCAAACAGGGATAGAATTGGCCAGGGACCTCATGAGTTCGGCTGGTCCAAGCATGGGAAAAAAGACGAGACCCCCAAGATCAGCCTGTCTTCATACAGGGACAGAATTGGCCAGGGACCTCATGAATTCAGCTGGTCCAATCATGGGAAAGGAGATGAGACCCCAAGACTGATGAAGCAAGCCAAAAGTAGATGTGACATCACAGGAAGAGGCAGTGGGGAAAGAAGCAGGAAGTAGCCAGATTTACAGTCAGAATTAGGATGTATGTTACAGAAGGCATCAAATGAAGGGAACCAGGAAGCAAGGATTTGGTGTGTTTGATAGCCTCCCAGGAAAGAATGTGGCCCCACTAGAGTGGAAGAAATTTAAGGAATTGAAAGAGTCATTTAACACTTACAGGGTTGAATCTCCATATGTTAAGGAACTGCTGGCTCTCCTAGCCTCCAGCAGTATATAACACCAAATAATTGGAAGACTCTTGCTAAAGTCTGCTTTACACCTGGGGAGATTCTGCAATGGATGACTCTGCTTTCAGACTTAGCAAAAAAAAAAAAAAAAAAAAAAAGTTGCAAACAAGGCCTAT
This sequence comes from Antechinus flavipes, assembly GCF_016432865.1. Classification (NCBI taxonomy): domain Eukaryota; kingdom Metazoa; phylum Chordata; class Mammalia; order Dasyuromorphia; family Dasyuridae; genus Antechinus; species Antechinus flavipes. The sequence continues at coordinate 250,312,781 of NC_067402.1, read as the reverse complement.
ATGAACCTTTCCCTGATTTTGTGGCTCGCTACAGGTGGCTGTTGAGAGGTTAGTAGGTAAAGGAGAAGCAGCTGGTCTTCTTAACTGGAAATTAGCTAGAGAGAACACTAAAGCCAGAAAACCATGTCCTCCTTAGATAAGGATGCAAGCCTTGAGGAGATGATAAAAAGATGTGAGAATGTTGGCTCCAGTGTCTTTCAACTTGAGCTCACAAGCTCCTGTGTCCAGATGTGTTATGGGCCAGAACTTGAAACAAGGTGCTAAGTCAGTGGAATTGAAAGAGGCAATAGTTGTCTAATTTAGCATGGTGCTTAACAGTTCTCTAGTTCAGTACATGTACTTAGTACTTACTATAGTTCCACAAGATTCACACCTTTGATAAGAGACCATATATAAGCTAGGAGCCTCATCAGGATTCAGTCAGGGAGATTCAGAAGCAGAGAAGGCAGGCAGGAGCTCAAGTTCTCAGAACCAAGGCCATTATGAAAGGCTCTCCAGAAAGCTGCCCAGCCCCAGGAAGGAGATAATAAAAGATCTGGATTATAAGAAACTAACTGGGCTGCAGGAAAGGAGACAAGACTTGGAAAGAGACAATAAAGGATTTGGACTTTAATCCCTGGCTACTCATGTGGTGATTACTGAACTGAAAGAAAGGCTGCTCCTAGAGACCCTAAGAAAATCCCAACAGAGAAGATTACATTTTAGAGAGAATATTACATGGGAGCTGTGTTGAACAAGAGCCACTGCTTGATGAGGCAGTGAATGGAGACTTCCGAAGGCCTGGGATTAGGCATGCTAGCAATCAGTAATCTCTGAGGGAGAGGTTACAAGTAAAGATTGCCAGACCCCGCAAGGGAAAGTTCAATAGCCTCATTGAAAGATGGGAAAGCAGGAATGCATAATGGGTCAGGGTATAAGTTTGCCCGTGATAATCCCCAATGACATAGCTGTCCAAGTTAGAGAGCCAGATAGGTGGATGTGGATAAAGGTTTACAGGAAAGAAAACTAGATCCTATGAAAACAGGGCTTCAAGCATCAGAACATTCAAAAAGTCTTTTGAAAGGACAAGGAAAGACATCGGCAAGGTCCAACTTTAGTATTTTGGAGAGGGCCGGGATATTTATGTCTTGCAGGTCTTGATGAGGAAGGCCACTGGATTTCAGAAGAATTCCAGAAATACCAACCATGTGGTCAACCTGAAATCATCTTAGACCTGATCTTGACACTTGGTACTGGATGTTGCTGCTGCTGCCTACAAGTCATTCATCTCCCCTCTTTTCAGTCTGGATCCTGTAGGGTAGGGCCAGCTATATGTCCCTTGTCAGCCTGAAGTAGTTCTAGAAGATGAGATTTTCATCCCTTTGCCACAGATGAATCTGGATCTGACTACTTGAGGTGGCCCCTTGTGGAAAACTTGGGGAAATTCTTCTCTAGCTTTAGTACTAACACTTGATCGAACATACATCCTTTCTCATCCCCTTTATTGCATCTTTATACTTTTTCTACTTTAAGCCTATGTTTTATATGTAGATATATTTTTATATTTTTAATATCAAAGCTGGTTTTATGAGCGGTCCCTGCTAAGCAGAAAAAGGGATATGTTAGGGATTTTCCTTCTGAGAATTGCCATGTATGCCATGTCAGCTGGTAGGGTGGACCCAGGAGGTAAAAAGGGGCTTGGCCTCTGAGGCAGGAGGTTATGTCTTACAGATGTTTCCTTGAGATGAGAGGGGTGATGGCTTCTTGCTAGATCTTTTCTTAGGATGCAGCACTAACTCCAGGTGTATCCCTTCTGTGGATCCACCTATGCAGTGCTAAGTGGGCTAAGCATGGAGTAATGCCAGAGAAGAATAAATATAAATGGCCAACTTGGAGTCCATAGGCAAAGAAGGATGTGGAGAGAAGTAGAGAGAGGCAGAGATGCAGAAAGAGAGACAAAGAAACATACATACACTTGCTCTTGCTTCCTGTTAATGCCTGCTGTGATTATCAATAAAGAAAGGCCGTTTGACACCTTAACATTGGATCTTCTTCATGTGTTTCCAGGGAAGATTGTATGGATGGCCCTGGCAATCAGTAGTCTCAGTGGAAGGTTACATAGATGTTTTTCATTTTGTGAATAAGATGATATTTTTACCCAAATACAAGTCTACAGTTTGTCTCAACAATTTTGAAACCAGCTAGTTACTGAAGTTTAAATATCTGAAAAGCAGTATCTATTTTTTTTTAATAGTGAGAGGGGAAATCAAAATTCAAGTCCATAGTTATTTTACTTCCACTTTAGATTAAATTTTACTTGATTTAAACTCTTTTCAAAAATAAAACTCTTAACATTAAAAAAAATTAAGGAATGAGAAAGAAGAGGAACTGGGTGCAGAAAGAAGGGAAAGGGAGAGTAGCATAAATTATTTCACATGAAGAAGTGTGAAAGATCTATTACAGTGGAGAGGAAGATGTGAGGGTGGACAATGAACATCACTTGAACATTTATTACTCTCATCAGTATTATCTCAAAGGGGAAAAATATACATAATCAGTTGAATATAGAAGTCTATCTTATCTAACCAGGAAGTAGGAGGGAAGGAGATTAAATAAAGGGAGGCGGGTAAGAATTGAAGGAAGGCAGATCAAGAGAGATGATAGACATTAACAAAACACTGGTGAGGAGGGAAAAAAATGAAAGAAGGAGAGGAGAAATAGGAAAAATGGCATGGAGGGAAATATACAGGCAGTAATCATAGCTGTGAATATGAATGGAATGAACTCTCCCATAAAACAGAAGCAGATAGCAGAATGGCTCAAAAAACAGAATCCTACATATTTATAAGAAACACACTTGAAGCAAAGTCACACACAAAGTAAAAGAAAGGGGCTAGAGCAGAGTCTATTATGTTTCAGCTGAAGTTAAAAAAAAAAAAAGGAGTAACAATCAAAATTACAAACAAAAACCAAAATAGGCCTAATAAAAGAGGGTAAGGAAAAAAACTATATCTTACCATAGATAATAAAGTTATATTAATAAACATATATGCACCAAGTGGTATAGTATCCAAATTCTTAAAGGAGAAATTAAATCAGTTACAGGAAGAAATAGATAACAAAAGTATACTAGTAGGGAACCTCAACTATCTTCTCTCAGAATCTGATAAATCCAATAAAAAAATGAACAAGATAGAAACTAAGGAAGTAAATAGATTATTAGACACCATGAGCAAATTTTAAAAAGCAAGGAATAGTCTGACTGTCAGATCTATGGAGGGAGAAAATTCATGACCAAGCAAGAGGTAGAGAACACTGCAAAATGCAAAACAGATAACTTTAAATATATTAAATTAAAAAAAAAAACTTTTATACAAACAAAGCCAATACAACCAAGATTAAAAAAAAAAAAAAAAAAAAACAGAAATCTAGGGAAAAATCTTTACAGCAAATATCTCTGATAAATATCTTAGTTCTCAAATATATAGAAAACTGAGACAATTTATAAGACTACAAGCCATTCCCAATTAATAAAAGATAAAAGGATATGAACAGGCAGTTTTCAGATGAAAAAATTAAAAAAAAAACCTATCTATAGGCATATAAGACTTGGTCATTTTTGTTTAGAGAAATAAAAATTAAAACAATTCTCAGCTACCACTCACAGCTATCAGATTGGCCAATATGACACCCTCTCCACCCATAAAAGAAAGTAATAAATGTTAGAGAGGATGTGAGAAAAGTAAGACACCGATGCATTGTTAGTGGAATTGTGAACTGAACTACCATTCTGGGTAACAATTTGGAACTGTGCTCAAAGGGCAATCAACTTGGGCATACCCTTTGATGCAGCAATATCATTACTGCATCTGTATCCCAAAGAGCTTATTAAAAAGGAAAGAGGATGTGTGTGTACACACACACACACACACACAAACACACACACACACACACACACACACATATATATATATATATATATATATATTTTAGCAACTCCTTTGGTGGTGACAAAATATTGGATAAGCCTTTGACATATATGTGTTTGGAAGTAAAGTGTTCTGATTGTTTTTCGATGAATGTATATAAAGCTTGAAATTATGATTTATCTGTAATCAGGGATAAATATTGCTAAAATACTAACAGCTAAAGAAAATATCAAATTTTGAATATTCTAGAAAAGAAGTTCTTAACACAAGGTCCACATTTCACTGGTACCATGAAATTACATTTTTATTTCAATATAATTTATGTCTTCCATAATGGCATATCCTTTATTTTTATGAATTTAAAAGTATAATTCTGAAGCATCTACAGATTTCATGTATTGAAATAAGGTATTTATAACACAAAGAAGATTAAGAATACCTATTCCAGTTGACAAAATCATGAATTAAAATGAAAAAACAATACCACAAAACCTGGTATTTTTGCCAGAATTTTTATTCTGGCAAATATTATTGCCAGATTTGCTGCTCAAATGATCCATCTGAGTCCAATTCCATTATCTCAATCACTGACTAAAAAATGAAAAAGGAATGAAAATTTTAAAAATTTTGTGGCCTCCATATTAGCAACCAAAGAAATAAATTCCTTGTTTCATAATTGCTTCAAACAACAGCCAGGCAATACATGTTTGCTAAGTGCTTACTATCCACAATATGTTAACAAATCTTTCTTAGGTCTATGAATGGGAGGAATAAATATTTTAATTTGCATGATTTTCTAAGATTATAAAAATGTTTCTGCACTCACTAGTACTCTTGATGTCAGATGTGTAATGTAGATTATTGTTGCTAAATTATTTTTCAGTCATGTGTGACTGTTGAGTCACTTCAATCATATCTGACTCTGTGATAACATTTGAGGTTTTCTTGGAAAAGATACTGGAGTGGTTTGCCATTTTCTTCTCCTGCTCATTTACCAGATGAAGAAAAATGGAGGTAAATGGGCTTAAGTGACTTGCCTAGAGTCACAAAGCTAGTAAGTGTCTCAGACCAGATTTGAACCTAGAAAGATAAGTGTTCCTAACTCCAGGCCTTGCATTCCATCCACTGCACCACCTAACTTCCCTTATATGTCCATGCAAATACTAAGATCTAATACTAATAAATACTAAATATATAATAAAAGCAAATACTAAGATCCAATTATTAGTAAATTAAAACATTAAAGTTTTATGTCTAATTCCTTGGTGAAAAATTCTTATTTTGAGATTTAAGAAAGATGCTATATATAACTCAATGTTAGAATAAGTAGCTGAGTCTGAAATTCTGCTACAAAATAGAAGTCATAAGAGGGAAACATTAACAAAAATCATAAATGGTTCTATAAATAGAAAAGGGGAAGTTATTGACAGCATATCCATAAAATAGACCCTAGTTACTATTTTACTTGAAACTTACATTTCATTTTTATCCAAAATGTTATAAATATATTTTCAGGAGTAAGAGGGGCCTATTAATTCATGAGTTTAGAAACCTCACACATTGGGAATCTTCCCCAATCAACAGAAATCGATTCCTCTACAACTAAGAGTATCAAAGAGCTGTCTGCATTCTAGGAATTTATTTGCCTTGCTTTAAGTCCTATAACCAGTATTATGTCACACTGAACTGGAAGCCAATGCTTTCTAACACAAAAGCTGTATCTCTCTCCCTCACTATTCTACTTCTTTATTTGAATGGATGTTTATTAATTAATATGGTCATTTCATAATCCTGGGGATTTTAGATAGTAGGAGAGGATTGTCATTCAGGTAGTAATAATTGTTGAGGGCCAAATTCTGATTGGAGACAAAGCACAAGTTAAATTAATGTGTGGTTTGCTTTTTGAAATTCTGCTATATTTTTGTCTGTTTTTGTTTTTACTTTGTTTTTATTTTTTTAAAAAGGAGTTCCATTTTTTAAGCCAACTTAAGAGGCATGCAATATATAGCAAATTAAAAATGTTGTAACCAATTTAGGAAATGCCTAGATAGTTTCAGAAATAGGTCTTATTTCATAATTTCAGCCACATGATAATTTTTCTCCATAGAAATGCTACTCCCACAATTTCTCGATCAGGATATTCATTACCATGGAAATCTCTGCTATGTACTGGGAATTTTTCTTTTTCTTTTATAAATGCTAGTCCAATTCCATTATCACAATCACTCATCAAAAAAAAAAAAAAAAAAAAAAAAGGAATGAAAATTCTAAAGATTCTGTGGCTTCTTCATTATCCCAGTAATCAAAGAGAAAATTCCTTTCTTCCTTGAACAAAAATGCAAACATATAAACAGTCGTTTAGACACAACTGAGATACAGTAATCAACTTTGTCTAGTATTTTCTTGACATTTTCTTTCTGCTAATGAGGTAGTACTTGTGGCTTGAGAAGTCTAAAATCAACTATCATTCTTCCATTATCCAGACTTGAACTCTGAAGTTATAGTATTGTTTTGTTTTGTTTTGTTTTTATGCAACAATTTTTTTGGTTCCACCTACCAATTATTTGTATGCAAAAGCTAATTTATAGATAGCCATTGCCACCTGGATCCAGGGCTCCCAAAGGAGATAATAGTATGTGTATAATGAAGGCCCTTCCAACACAAAAAACAAGACAATCAAAGACCTGTTCCTGATGAATTTAGATTGATTTATAGGACATAGAATGATGTCTACAAAATCTACTGATGTTTTCAAAAGCCTAAATAAGAAATTAACCAATGAAATGAGTTTAATTGGAGATAAACTTAAAGAAGATCAAGTATGTTAGATGTATAATCTATCAAGCAAATTAGATTAACCCTCTAAGTAGGAAGATTCTTTGTGGTGTTTTTCTTCTTTAAAATATAATGGTTCTCTCTGGGAGCAGGTTTCTTGGGGAGGTTAAGGATTCCAACAATTCTTGCCAAATAGAACAGCTAGCTTTGTATGCTGACCAGAAAAAAAAAAAGTACAGAGTAAACTATGCAACTAGAATCAATGTGAAAACATTGTTCCAAATCATAGAGAGTTATTACTTCTGCACAGATTCTCACATTTTGTACAGAATACCTTAGACAACATGAGAGACTGGTTACTGTGGCCTTCACCATGTCCTTGATGACACTGAACATGGTATCACTGTTTTCCAGAATTGCCTGATTTACTCCCAGGTAATAGCTAAACTGGAATATTTCCCAGTGGCCAACACCATCATCCCCATTTTTATAGTCAGAGAAACTGAAGCAGTAAGCTTTTAAAGAACTACCCTTATATCAAAATCAAGTTTATGTTCCAGAAGATGGGCACTGAATCCAAAATGAGGCATTTTCCACTGTATAAGGTACCCCCAGGATCTATATAGGCACTCACTTTTAAATATCTTGGACATAGAAAGTGAGAAAGTTATACATAACTCATATGAACTATATGTTTTCTTCAATCTAGTCTCTAATGTGTCACTTTTCTAAATAGATTTTACATAGCAGCATTGAGGAGAACATATTATCTACCTTTTCTGGAGATCCTATGATGCCTAAGCTTGACTTCTTTTGGAATTCCTGAATTAAAGGGGCAATATCTAATCATTATCAGTCTGTCTCTCTCTCTCTCTGACTATATGGATAAATAGATATAGATATACATATATACACACTTTATATATGCATATACACACATATATAAAGCATTGATACAAAAAAGAACCAAAGGAATTCATTTTGAATTTTATCACTGCTGTTTATAGGCATATGTATACATACATGTGTAGATATACACATATCCACACATGTGTCAGTATATATATATATATATATATATATATATATATATATATATATATATATTTACATACACATAAATACATACAGACCTATGAGCGAAGAGAGAAAAAAATGCGAGAAAGAGGAGGAGGAAGAGAAGGGAGGGTGGCACTAGGAGCCAGTAGGTTAATGTGCTAACTCTAGAGTTAGAAAGATATGAATTCAAACCCATCTTCAGATATTATCTATAAACCTGGATAAGCTCTATTTGCCTCATTTTTTTCATTTGTAAAATGGAGATGATAATAATAATAACATCTATTCCCCAATGTTGTTGTGAGAATTAAATGAGATAATCATTGTAAATTGTTTAGCATAGTGCAACGCCTGGCACGCAGTAGTTACTATATAAATATTAGCATGTGGTATGTATGTATATGTATATGCATATACCTATATACATATGTGTCTATATCTACATATGTTATATAATATATATTCATGTAATATACACATATACTAATGACATTTATTCATTGAATAATGATTGGGCACTTATCACTGGTAGAGGAATACAAGTTAGAGTTATAATTATTTGAAGGTGGAAGATACCTTGGAGATTATTATTCCTGATCAATTTACTTTATAGATAAAGGAAAAGAGCCCTACAGAACAGAGGTTATTTGGACAATATCATCTAGGTAATAAGTAACAGAACTCAGATTCAAACTAAGATTCTGTGCCTCTAGTTCTTTTTGTCACACTCAAGTGTTATGAAGGAAGTAGGGAAAAAGTATTTTATTTATCCTGTTGGCCAGATTAATAAATACAACAAAGCATTCAATAGAGCAAAATAGCAAAAAAACACAATAAAATGTACATAACAGATTCATAATTGGGGCATATTCAACATAATTAGGCAAAATTAGTCCCAGTATCATCATTGACCAGGGACCCAGAAAGTACTGATTTTTTTTTCAGTTTCCTTGAGTATATCATAGTGTCATGAAATCTGAGAGTTGGAAAGACATTTCAGAGGCTAGATAGTATAACCAAAATGTATTATCTGCCAAATAAATTACAGAAAAGTAGCTTCTAAGTCAAGGGAAGCCCCTTGCTAGAGATACTCACATGCCTTCTTCAAGGTATCACATTCCTCTGCAAACTCAACTATTTCTTTTAGTAATAGGGTTTGAGTTCAGATGATCAATAACTTGGGCAGAACTCACTAATGAGAAAAGCCACAGGAAGGCTATTTTTTTCCAATGTTCAGTAATGGTAAACAACAGCCTCTTTTAAGTGTCTGGACTCTCCTTTGGAATCCCTGCTATCTATTTTTCTTTAATCAACTCTACTGAAGTGTGGGCAATTAGAACTCTATTTAAGAAAACATTTATGTTTGCTGACTGAACCTGCCAAGGTCTATTTTCTCTGAGGCTTTCCTTGGGTTTATTGGCCAGTTGAGAATGAAGAACTGTCCTCAATGTACTTTTTCTATTAAGTGGGCAAAACAATATGGCCATAAACTAAATACTTCAGAGTTGAGCATGGTTCCCTGCACAAATTAAATCCTCAAATATTTATGTGCTGGCAGATTTATTTGATTTTTTTTCCTTTGGGATCCAGAATTATGATTCCATCAACATAGAGAGCTTTCAAACAGTAAGTTCTTCAGTTAAGAGAGAATTATCATCTTTGCAACTTAGAGTCTTTAAAAGATGCCTGGAATCGGAACAGAAGTGAGTGCAAGGGATAATGTTGTAAAAAATTACCCTGGCATGGGTTCTGTCAATAAAAAGTTATTTTAAAAAAAAGATGCCTGGAACAACTGAGTGGTTGAGTGATTTGTCCAGTTTCAATAAGTCAGCAGCATTTAGAGATAGGACTTAAACTTAGATCTTTATTGCCCTAAGGCTAGTTCTTTAACCACTACACCATACTACCTCTTTTGAGTAAAAAATGATCATAAACATTCAGCTACATACAGGGTATTCCAAAGGCCTTAGTAATATAGTTTGGGTTTTAAAACTCTCACAGTACTTGAACTTTTACAAATTTCTCTCACACATATATACGTATACCCCTTCCACACACATGAAATCACACACACACACACATATGCATACACAAACCTTATGAGACAAAATCTATTGTTTAATCATTTTAGTTGTATTCAACTGTTTTGTGATGCAATTTGGGATTTCCTTGGAAAAGACACTAGTAGTTTAGTTTTTCTTTCTTTAGTTCATTTTACAGATGAGGAAACACAGACAAAATGGTTAAATAACTTGTCTAGAGTCACACAGCTAGTAAGTATCTGAGGCCAGATTTTAACTCAGGAAAATGAGTCTTATTGACTTCAGACCCAGCTCTCTATCTACTGTGGTGTAGCTGCCAGGAAAAAGTAGTATACAAGTAGAAATTTGTAAAAGTTCAAGTACTATGGCATATACTTGTCCTCAGTTCACAGATGAGGAAATGTTAAATGAGTTTCCCAAAGTCACAAGCCTGGACCTATTTTCCTGGTTTCAGGTCCAGTCTTTCAATCATTTAAGACAAACTTGGAAAAATTACTGAAAAATATCACATAAGGAAAAATAGGTGAAATCAGTTTCCAAATACACAGGTAACATCAAGTGGTAAAAAACCAAAATTATAAATCATAAATGTATGCAGAACTGATTTAAGATTTTAAAACAAAAGGATCTTATAGAATAAGAGCCTTTGGCCTAATTTAGTAAGCCATCTTTTTGCCCTGGAAACATAGTTATTCTCACTCCACTGCTATCTATTCTCATTGATTAATTCCTTAAACAAGAATTTCCCATAGTAACAGATGTTGATAATTCTAAAACACCTCAAATCCAAATGCTTTTGTTGTTGTTGTTCTGGCAATGGATGCCAAAATGTGTTGATTCCTTTCTTTGAATTAGAAAAAAGTTCAAACATATAACAGTTCTTTTGCTACATGATAAGTGAGACAGCTCCCCAAAGCAATTAGTAATTTTTAAATAAGAGCAATTTGAGAAGAATTTGATAACACCTTAATTATTTTGTCTAGTAGAAAAGCACCACAGATTTATCGCTGTCACATGGGCACACTGACACCTAGAGATACAATTTCGAAGAACCAGGGCTAATTTTAGATTCAAATCTCTTCAAGACTTTAATGTGTGTCTTGTAGTTAACACCTCACATAATACTTTAAAAACATTATCACTATAGTGAATGTAAGTGGGATCATCTAACTTTTAATATGTGACAAAAAAAGAATCAATCTAAAATTACAATCATAGATCTAGAGACAGGAGAGATATCTGAGGATATCTAGACAGTACCAATTGATCAATAAACATTTATTAAGTGTCTACTATGTGCCAGGCATGTTAAAGATAAGAAAATTATAGTTGAGATGTACGTGAGATCATAGGTCACCAGTTGAGAGAGGTTTAAGAGACCAGCTTGTCCAACCTTCTCGTTTTGTAAATGAAAACAAGGAGAACCAAGAACCTGACCAAGTTGCAGAAACAAGAAGCAAATCCAAGTCCTTTAACTCAAGAGGCAATACCAACCCCTCAGCCTCCTTTCATTTATTGAATTAAGGTATCAGAAATGTTCTCCAAATTCTGTAGAAATTTTGATCACTTTGAACAAGCTTATCCAGTCCACAGGGAAACAGTTTCATATTTCAATTATAAAAACACTGAATGGTTCTATCAATCTGGTTTGTGGTCCATCTAGTTTAGAAGGAAAACTTGTATATGGGGTATAAACCAAAAGCTAAACATTTTATTTTTCTTTTCTTCTCTTAATTTAAATATAACTTCTTTTAATTCAACTTTTAACTTAAAAAACTTTTAAAGCTTAAATTTAACTTAAATATAACAAAGGCAGTCGATGGGAGATACATTCAATTTTTAATTGAATGAATGAATGAATGAAAGATTACCTTTTGCTGGATTGACTTTTATCCCTGATCTGTAAAGCATCTCTTCATTCTGCCAGTCTCCATTCCTGATGGCAGTCTTGAGTCCATAAAAAATAATTAGTGCACCTGTAGCATAAAAAATCAAATTCTTGAGAAAGCGCTTTTGGGATTTGACATAAAGGGCTCTGGCACCTACTGCAATTAAGAGGCAGAAGCCCATACTCGGAATATACAGCACACGTTCTGCAATTACAAAACCAACATAGAAAAACAGATTTGTGGCAGGGACAAAGGGAACTATTAACAAAGACAGTGAGAGAACAACAATGTTCTCTGTGGAAGGAAGCAGTGGTCGCCCAGGGATGTGATTTTTAATTCCATTCTCTGCTTTCTCTGTAAAGCTGGGTTTAGACTCAGAGTCCTGGTGCTCTGCATCTGGGTGACAGCTATGCCCATTTGCATTCTGCTTGCCATTGGAGATGGCTTTCCCATTGCACTCTCTATTGGTGCTTGGACTCCTCAGGCTGAAGTAGGCCAGAAGAAAGAGTCCAGTATAGAAGGCCACAGTGTGGAGGTTTCTCCAATCACAAATGGTTTTTATCAGTGGTACTGCATCCATGGACCAATCAAAGCTGAGAGTATCTGGACATAATAACAGCCAGAGATTCTTGGTTGGTAAGTAAAGGAAGGTCAGAGTGCGAGCCATGATGCTGTCTGAATCAGCTGCAGGGTTATCCGAGTTGGAGAAGCTTGGTGGTTTGTTCCCCATCCAGTACAAGCGGGCCCCCAGAAGTGAAGTTCCCCAAAAAGTAAGCAAACCAACACTGAAGAAAAGAGGCACATTCTTTCTCTGAAAGAAAAGAGACAGAGAAAAAATATTAATGGAAGGCAAGTGATTCTATTTTTTATATTCAGTGACAAAGTAGAATTACCCTTTGTAACACAATTAAAAACACACCATTACGTTCCAAATCTATTACTTCATTTCCATCTGTTTAGAAAGCTACTAAAGATTCCCAGTTCACCAAAAGTACTCTATCAGGGTCTTTTTCTGGTCTTGATTCTTCTTTTTTGTTTCTTTTAATTTGGCTTTCTAACAGTGAAATATTCATGCTTAAAAGGATTAGGTCTGACAACACAGATAGGTTTGATTAGTCAGCAGCAAGGCCTCCTCTGAGAAACCTATCTCCTTTTGTTTCCAATGTTGTAATACTTTGCTCCATGTTGTCATTCATAATAGGCAATTCAAAGGTTTTAAAGACTTTCCAGGTTCTCTAACAATGGTCTTAATAACAACCTCTATAAGTCTTTGCACTTCAAACTTTTGAGGCAGATAATGCTTTATTTGCATTTTGCTAAATGAAATGGTTCCCCCAAGTAAAAAGAGAGGAAAAAAACTAAAGAAAACCAAAGGATATCCTTGTTCTTGATTCATTTGTTCATTCAAACATTTATAATTTCACAAATATTTATTTAGCACAGGAAGACATCAAACATTTTCCCTTTCCTTCATTTCTCTGCCCTTCACTAGCCCCTGGGAGAGTTATAGAACAAACTGCCTTGGGACTGAGCTACCATGATTAGTAAGTATCTAAGTATACTATCATTTAGTCATTCCCCAAGCCCTAGACTGACCATTGAACTATGCATAAATGTTCCATACAATTGTCTCTCTTGGCTATCTTGCCATTCATTATAATACAACACTTAACCTCACTTTCCAGCTCTCTTTTTATCTTTTGTTCTGGTCATAATGATCAAATTAATATTATCACTGTTCCTATAGAAAGGGTGTCAATTATTCTAATTATCATAAAGCTATTATCTATTATTTATAACCTATTTATATTTATTCTAGAAATAGGTCAACTATTAGTCATCTAGTACAAGGCTCTTGTTTTAAATATGAGAAAATAGAATCTAAGATATGTTCATAGTAACTCAAGTTTCGAATTGGGAGGAAACCCCTTAATTTTATAGATGAGAAAACTAAAGCCCTAAGAGGCCAAATAACTTCCCAATGTCATAGGGGAATAAACACCTGTGGCAGGATTTGAATCCATGCCTTGATTCTGGTCAGTATTCTTTCCACTGCACAACACTACTTCCTATCCACAACCTCAAAACCAATCCCTGTGACACTATCACATTTGTATCTTCAGAGCTTAACACAGTATCAGGGGCATATTAAACAATAAATTTTCCCCCCATTCTTTCACTTACTCTAGGTGAAACATTGTACCAAGTGTTGAAAGAGATTGACAGTGTTTTAAATATCCTGTCTCTCAAGGTGTTTATATTAGGACAAGGTTTGAGTGTGTATACACATCTGAATTATATATAATATGTATGTAATATACATATATATGCATTCATCTGTTTGTATACATGTTTTGTTGTGCAATCATTTCCATTGCATCCAACTCTTTGGGATGAGATTTGGGATTTTCTTGGCAAAGACACTGGAATGGTTCACCATTTCCTTCACCAGCCCATTTTATAGATGAGGAAACTGAAGCAAACAAGGTGAATTGTCTAGTTTCATAAATCTAGTAAGTGTCCAAGGTCACATTTGAAATTGGGAAGACAAGTCTTCCTGACTCCAGGCCCAACACTCTACTCACTGTACTGATAAACTGTACCATTATATAAACATGTACATATATACATGTTTATATGTGTGTGTGTGTTTATGTATGTATGTTTTTATATATATGTACTTTGGGAGCCCAAAGAAGAGAGAAATCATTTATAGCAATTGTCCTTTACTTGATTATTAACCATGTGTCCAGGTCCCATACAGTGTTTCCCTTGACTATCTTGCCATTCATGGTATCACTTAGCATTTAACCCCACCCTCCAGCCTAGCCTTTTGCTTCTTGTTCAGGTTATGATTAAATTAATACTACTACTGTTCCTGGAGAGAGGGTATCAGTTAGTTGGTCTATCTATTTAACTATCTACTACTCATATAACTATTATCTATTACCTATCTTGTCATCTATTATTCTAGAACTAGGTTAACTTCAGAGGTCATTATAAGGCTCTTGTTTTAAACAGAATCCAAGATATGTTCATAGTAATATTGTGATTGTGAGTTCCTCCTACTCAAATTCTTAGCATAATTTGACAAAATGCAATGCCCATTCCTGTTAGAAACACCAGAAAGCATAGGAATAAATGGAGTTTTCCTTAAAACATGTAGCATCTACCTAAAATCACCTGCAAACATTATATGTAATGGGGATAAACTAGAAATATTACCAGTAAGATCAAGGATGATACAAGGTTGCCCATTGTCCCCACTATCATTCAAAACTGTACTAGAAATGTTAGTTTTAGCAATAAGAAGAAAAAAATTGAAGAAATTAGAGTAGGTAATGAGAAAACTAAGTCCTTAGCATAGTTTCCATATCACTATAAAGCAGACTTTCAGGGAACAAGTAATCAGGTAACAAAATCAGTCTTTTAGAATTGTAAAACCTTGAACTAAGAGACCCTAAAGATCATTTAGTTCAAGCCCCTCATTAACTTACAGGTTAGAAAACTGAAACTCATAAAAGTCAAATGGCTTGTTCAAAATCACATGGGTAATAGAAAGCAAAGCCAGGATTCAAGCAAGGTAGTCTGATTCCAAATCAAGTGCCTGGTTTTGTTTATTCTGCTCCCTCCAACACCCTATACAAAATTGCATTTCTTTGCTGAGCTAGGTAATTAGAAAAGTGATTGATATCCAACTACAGTTACAGATTAAATAAACTGAAAATGTCAAATTGTGAGTTTAAAACTAAAACTGAAATAAATAATACTTTGGCTGACCAGACTCCTTCCTTTTAAGGAAATAAAAATGCTTTCATACACATTTCTCCTCATGTGATCTAACCTAAAATGTAACATGTTATAAACTTCCCTTCTCTTGGACAGGAGAGCTTACTAGCTTCTATTAATAAAACAAAAATTACATTCCCCTTCCCTTTTTTAAGGCACTTTTCACACTGTTGATTCATACTGAGTTTAAATTTTATTAAATCTCTAAGATCTTTATATGGATTGGTATCTGGCTATAGTTCCCTTATACTGAATGGGCTCAGGTGTTTGCTTTTTTTATCTAATTTAGGATTTTACATTTATCCCTATTAAACCATATCTTCTTAGATTTTCACCTCTCAAAATATATTGAATCCCAAATTTGTCATTCTATATCCCACATCTCTCTCACTTCTACTTCCTCCATAAATTTGACATTTGTCCTATCTATAGTTCATCTACACAATTACACACACACACACACACACACACACACACACACACACAAATTAAAAGAATAAATCCCTAAAGCTAGGCTAAGTTAAAAATCTATTAATTAACAATTTTTCAGTTCAGTCACTCAATTAGGTTGGAATCTACCAAACTACACTAAAAGTTCCATTTGTTCACAGGTACATTATGAAATTATATAATTTCCAGTTGAAACACCAAAATAGTAAGTTAAGGAGAAACTGGTGAGATATCAAAATGGAAATTTCCAGGAAGCAATGGACAACCTGAGAATAGAGCTCTGATAAGAGGTCATAAACTGGGATAAGTTAGCAAAGAGCAGATAGGGAAGAATTGATTATTGGTAAATACTTAGAGACAGGGCAAGGGGAATTTGCTAATAGAGTCAAGTATTTCAGGAATAAGTAGCTGAAATTATAGAAGGAAAACTGAATCAATATAGGATCACAAAGTCAAGAGAGAAAAGTTTCAGGACAGATAGGATAAGGATTTTTTTTAAAAGAAAAACTCTAAATTTGGTAATATTTCAGAAACACTGGTTGGGATCAAAGCCCTAAAGATGGGGAAAAAGAAGTGAGTGGAAAGAAATGAGATAAAATTTGTAAAGCACTTAGCACAGTGCTTGATATGTAATAGGCACTTAATAAATGCTTCTTTCAATTTCTTTTCCCTAGCAGATGTAGATCACATGTTTTAGAAGTCTGAAAATAAATGGATGGGAAAAAAAAATAAAGTAGGGAGAGTTAAGTGTAGACATGAATCTCTTTGTCCATTTCTCTCTCTGTGTGTCTCTGTCTGCCTATCTCTCACACATATACTACAGTTGAAAAATAATTATCAGAAAGCTTTTCATCTACTCAATTTCAGTTGATGCCATAATTTCTTGGACAGATGCTTAAAAAATTTCTATTGAATTCAACTGAATTGCATTGGGTTTTTTGTTTGTTTGTTTTTTGGCTATTATATTTAGGCAGAAAGGGAACAAGCAATTTTAAAGTACCCACTATGCAATAGGCAATACAAAAAACTTTACAAATATTATTTTATTTAATCCACACAACTCTAGTAGGTAAGTGCTATTATGTTGAGTAAACTGGGGCAGAGATTAGCTAACTTGCCTAGGTTCACATAATTAGTATCTAAAGTAGAATGCTTTCTAGATATTCCTTACTCCAGGACTATGCTTTATTCGCTGCACAAAGGTCAAGGTCTCCCACTGCCTCCAGGGCCATCTCCAGTCATCCTGATCTTTATCTGGCCACTAAACCCAGATGGCTCTGGCAGGGAAAGTGAGGCACATGACCTTACACAGCCCTTTTTCACTTAAATCCAATTCACTTGGATGCCATGGCATCACTTCCCTGATATCTTATTCTCTTCTATAACAAAGGACAAATACAGCACTACTTATCTCACTTAATATAATTAAATTTTCATATTACATAATCAATGTATTTTGCTAAGTAGATGTGAACTACATTCCCTGTAGAGAGTCCGTTGCAGATTAACATCATGTAATTATTTATTACACAATATTGATTAAGAGACTTCTACATGAGGAGGCTAGGAAGATTTTCCCACTCTACATCTATACTCCTACACATCTCTCACTATTTTAATGACACAGAACTATCACTACTCAAATCCTTCCAGATTTCCCATACCAAGACTTCAGAAAGCTTCCAGCTCAGGCTACTACATGGTACCTTGCTCTCCTCCTGTCTTCAGTTCTAATTCTGAATTTCAAAGAACTTGCACAAAATCCAATACTACAATCTGTAGCAAACATAAAAGGATGCAAGGACAAAGTGGTCAACTTGCATTGCCAGCAAGCAGGTCTCCATGTTAGTTACAAGATATAAAGAAACACATTTGATAGTACCAACCAATCAGACCTTCCTCTAAGCTATAAAGAGATTCTGAGTGTTGCTCAATGGGTAGGCTAGAGAGAAAGATTCGCAAGAAGAAAGGGAAATGATGACTCTTAGAAATGTACCAGTTTTGGAGCATTAGACCATAGAATATACCAATCGTGAAAATCATGAAAACACCAAATAATGATACGTGCAGGAGTTGAATTCTTTTTGTTTTTTTCCCTTCCAAGGCATCCTTCTCCCTAGATGTTCCTCTTCTTTCCTCTGGGACTACTGTGACCAGTCTATACTATATGTAAATATACATGTCAAGGAAGAACTAAAGAATATTAGGAAAGTCAATCAGATAATATCAGAGATTCTAGCATCATATTCCTCTGTCATTTCTCCTGATTCCCTCCTGGTAAGACATGAACTTCTACAAGTAGAGAATAAGAATCACAAGCTGAGAAGTTCTGGATCCTCTGTGTGTGTGTGTGTGTGTGTGTGTGTGTGTGTGTGTGTCTCTCTCTGTCCTGCTGTCTCTGTTTCTCTATGTGTATCTCTGTCTGCTTGTCTGTTTTTCTCTTTCTGTGTGTGTGTGTGTGTGTGTGTGTAGTGTGTGCACATACATGTGTGTGTCCCTCCTCTTTTTCTCTCAACTCTGAACATATTCAGAGTTGGAGAAAGGTGCATACCCTTCTTATGATTGCTGGCAGAAGCCACTATTTTCCTGCTTTTACAATTTACCTTCCCTACCTTTTGATAGCTGTTATACAAATGGAAATGTCTTATCAAGCTGGAGACCTTCTGACACATGAGGATACTTTGTATCTGAGGTATGAGAAGCAAAGAGGAAAATGGAGAGCGAGTGGAAGAATGTGAAATAAACATATTTGCATGTCTTTCGCCCAAAGTGATGGCTAAATATTTCTAGGATATATAGATATTTATTTTATTTATTTTTTGCTTGCAAAGCAAAATGCCTGCAGTTGGTTGGTTTTTTTTTCTCCTTGTCTTCTTTTAAATGTTTTCATTTTATGTGAATAAAGTGCTTTTGAAAAGTCCAGGAAGCCCCAAGAAAATTATTCAGCTTTTTCCAACTTGATTCAGTAGGAGAATGTGAATTTCTCACAATTTATATTCATAACCCCATATGTCTTTCTTTAATGTGTAGCATATAATATATTAACACCATCTCGTTTGAAAGATTACATAAATAAATTATGAGCAGAAGTTTATAAATGTCTAGCTCAAAGAATAATTCAGGACAAGCAAAGAAAAACAGTGAAAATGCCAGAGAAAATAAAATAACAATAAAAGGGATTCTGGATATACTAACAAAGTATAGAAATAAAGATAACAGAAAGTAGAAAGTGAAGAGAAAGGCTGCTTTGGAACTACAGTGGAGATGTGGGCAATCAAGATGTACAATGTTTCTGAATGTAAAATGGGTCCTTTGAAGTTTGGAGAAAGTAACTTTATACTAAATGGCTACAATCAAACAATCTTAGAGAAAAAAAAAATGCTGGACTCTACTCCTTACTTCTGAGAAGTTGGCATAATACTGCATGGAATTCTAATTAAATTTTCTCTAAAATGGTGATGCAATATTTTGTCAGCCTTCTCATTCTCATATGGTGAGAGTTAAATGAAGTGACTTGATACAGGTAGAGTCCATGGTGGATGAAGTGCTAGGCTGAGGGTTAGGAAAATCTTAGCTCAGAGAACTCAGTGGCTGTGTAACCATGAGTAAATTACTTGATCTTTCTGTTCTTCCCTATCTTTTTCTGTAAAAAATGAAAGGGCTCTATACAGTGGCTTCTAAAATTCTTTCTAGCTCTAAATTGATGATCGTATGATTCCCAGAGATGAATAACTTTCCCAGTCTATTAAATGTAGCTAAATAGTGAAGTGAATAGTGTTAGATTTCAGATCAGAAAAACTTGAGTTCGAATTCCTTATTAGCTATGAGACCCTTTCAGGTTCAATTTCCTTATCTTTAAAATGGGAATGATAATAATAGAGTTTACTTCACAAGTATTTCTGAGAGCAAATGAGATAACATACAAAGCACAGGGCAAACTTCAAAGCACACACACACACACAAAAAAAAAAGCTAATTGCTAGTATTATTGTTGTCATTATTAGTTCCTTCTCTTAATCAAAGAAAAACTATAGCTCTTAGATCCTCTGAAATTATACCTATTCCAAACTTTAATTTTTATAGATCTCCCCCATCAACAAAAATAACTAAAAGGAAATAAAACCATAGGGGAAAACTTGCGTAATTTGATTTGGGAAACAAATTGCAATAATTATGTCACTTCTATTACATAAAGAAGAAACTATTCATTTGGAGGAGATAAATGGGAAGTGCAATACTAAATAAAGAAGATTAATACTGGGAAATAATTCTGTTGTGTACAAGCAGCAAAATTCCATTTTTATACTTTGGATTAGGGCCAAGGTAATCTGCTGTAAAAAGGATTTTTTACAAAAACAAAAAAATGGAAATTTATGCTTTGGAAGAAAAAAAAGGACCTGCAAGAAATGGGAATAAATAAAAGGATATTTAAGTTCTACTAGAAACAGATTTAGTCCTGAGGAGTGGGGGGAGGGGTGGTTATAACAGAGGAAGGAGGCAAGGAATCCCCAAAGGAGGATGTCAGCCTGAGCAAGTTTCTTTGCTGCCTATCACATCAGAGGCAGCCAAGGGAAGTAATCTTAAATGTGCAAGAGTTTCAAAAGAGAAACTGAACTAATGCACAGTAGAAGAGTATGTGTTCAAACCACATCTTAACTAAGGGGAAGTGCCTGAGACATTGTAATTGCCAATGTTGGACGCTGAACAGGATCATAGCAATGGCTATAGGCCCTATTATTTGATAGAATTAGTATTTTTTAAAAAAAGAAAAAAAATTTTTTTCTGTACTTGAATATCCCTGAATCCTATTTTCTTCAATCTATTCCTGATCTAATTTTATATTATGGAATAAGAATAAGGACTATGCCCATGATTTCACTATTATAACGAACTCCCAGAGAATGAAGTGTCCTCTTTCAATGCAGGACAGCAACTTTTCTATAACCTAGAATCTTGAGGTGCCTAGAACACTAAAAAGCCTTGCTTGGGGTCTCAGGGCCAACATATGTCTTAGACAAGACTTCAGATTTCTTCTTTCTGACTCAAAGGCCAGCTGTTATTCCCTGTTCCACGCTGCTTCCCTCTCTATCAAATATTAAATCTTCATTCCCCTAACTCACTCCAAGTTTCTTGTGAACAGGATGTTGTCTTTTTTTTTTTAATTTTGTTTCCCCAACACTTAGAACAATAGCTTGAAAATAATAAAAAATCTAAATTTATTGATTTTAATTGAAATCTATTCCTTTGAAATAAATTGAATAGTTCTAACTACAATGAATACAAAAAATGATAATCATGATAAATGTAAGTCATAATTTCAATTTGATGAATAAAATCATTAAATATGATGTGTGTGTGTGTATCTGTATGGGGAGGCAGGAGAGAGAGAGAGAGAGAGACAGAGAAAGAGACAGAGAGACAGAGACAGAGAGAGATAAGAGAGACAGAGAGACAGACACACAGAGAAAGTGAGCACACAGCTAGATGGTGCAATGACTTGGAAACAAATAGTCATCTATTTAGTTCAAATACAGCCTCAGTCACTTGCTAACTATGGGACCTTCAGCAAATCTTTTAACCCATTTTGCCTCGTTTCTTCATCTGTAAAAATGAACTGTGTCAAACTACCTCAGTATCTTTGCCAAGAAAACTCCCAAATCTGGTCATAAAGATTGGATATGACTAAACAACTGAACAACAACTCTGTATGTGTGTGTGTGTGTGTGTGTGTGTGTGTGTGCTTTCTAAAAGAGAAAACAAAACAGTAAATATTATAATTTTTAATAAAATTGGAGTTATTAACTGCCTTAATACTTAAAAGCTGTGTAACTCTGAGTGAGTCACTTTAACTCATTTTGTCTGAATTTTCTCAATTATAGAATAGAATACTTGTAGTAACTTTCCCTACAGGATTGTTGTGAGAATCAAATAAGATAATATTTATAAAGGGCTTAACACACTGCCTGTCACATAGTAAGTGATTAATAAATGCTTATTCCCTATCTTTCCCTCTTCTTATGAATAAGTGATATTTCTTAGAGCTAGTTTAGAAGTAAAAACATCACTCATAATATTTATTTGTTTAGCAATTTGGATAAATCAAATTATTCAAATGTAAAGTTTTATTGTTCAAACATTTTCCTATCCAACTCTTTTTAATTCCATTTGGAGTTTTGTTGGCAAATATACTGGAGTCATTTGTCATTTCCTTCTCTAGATCATTTTACAGATGAAGAAACTGAGGCAAGCAGAATTAAGTGATTTGTCTAGTATCACTGTTGGAGGGCCAGACTATGAGAGAGAGAGACAGAGACAGAGACAGAGACAGAGAGAGAAATAAAGAAAGAGAGAGAGAAAGAGAAAGAAAGAGCGAAAAAAGAGAAAGAAAGAAAGAAAGAAAGAAAGAAAAAGAAAGAGAGAGAGAAAGAGAGAGAAAGAAAGAAAGAAAGAGAGACAGAGAAAGAAAGAGAGAGAGAGAAAGAAGGAAGGAAGGAAGGAAGGAAGGAAGGAAGGAAGGAAGGAAGGAAGGAAGGAAGGAAGGAAGGAAGGAAGGAAGGAAGGAAGGAAGGAAGGAAAGAAAGAAGGAAAGAAAGAAAGAAAGAAAGAAAGAAAGAAAGAAAGAAAGAAAGAAAGAAAGAAAGAAAGAAAGAAAGAAAGAAAGAAAGAAAGAAAGAAAAGGAAAAAAAAGAATGTTTATTATGTGCTAAACATTATGCTAAGTACTGGGAATACAAATTTAAAAAAGAGAGAATTCCTACCCTCAAGGAGCTTACAACCTGATGGAGGATGACACCATACAAAAAGAAGCAGAAAAGGTGCAGATAGTGCTTGATGAGGGTGGGGAATGGGGAAAAGCAATTACATATGACTTACTACACGCCAGGCACTGTACTAAGAGATTTATAAATATTGTCTCATTTGATTTTCACATCAAACCCTGGGAGAAAGGTGCTGTAATTATTTCCATTTTATAATTTAGGAAACTGAGACAAATAGAAGTAATTTGCCTCAGATCATACAGCTACTAAATGTCTGGAGTTAGATTTGAACTTAGGTCTTTCCAACTCTGGACTGAGCCACTTAATTGTTGGAACCATGGCATTCTATGGAGTGGAAGCCAAGCAGAACTGCCAATGTGAAAATAAAGTTACCAGGAAATTGTGAACTCATTATAAAGAAAGGCTTTGGGAGGAATTTAAATACTCCAGGCCTTAAATCAGTGAGGAGAGGACCAGGAGGGATCTGGAAGGTCTTATATAGATAGTAGTGCTTGAGTTGAGTTTGAAATAGGTCATGTATTCTTGGCATTCTTAGAAGTGACATTGAAAAAAAAAATTCATTCCTCTACAAAGTCTTGGTAATTCATAATGGAATGTCTTAAATGAATAAGGAAGTTTAGATGTGTCATGATGTTAATGGCAACAGTAGAAGATAAGCTTGGGAGGGAAAAAGGACTGAACCAAGATGATCTTAGACAAGTCACTTTATCAAGCTTCAGTTGTTTTATCTGTAAAATGGTAATAATAAATTACATAAACCTCATCCTAAGGATTATTATGAAGGAAAAAAAAGCTAATATTTGCAAAGTCTGATCACATCAGATCCCTAACTCAATGAGCTTTATTATATATGGGACCAAATATAAACATCCAGGGTTATCTCTAGTTATCTTGTATGTCATGGCATCACCTACCTTCTTCAAGAATTAAGAGCAAACATTGACATTGAAAACTTTGCTGAATTCTAGTCTTTATCTAATTCTAAAGGAACAAATCTGAGACTATGATCCAATGTATTCATCTAAAATGAATAATATAGAGTTATATTGGCAATGCTTTTTCTGAAATAGCAACTCTTTTTTTTTCCTTCCATTTTGGCTATATCAAGTTGGGTGCCATAAATGGGGGAAAAAAAAAAAAAAACAGGATCATGGCAATACATGAAATTTAAATTCTGTACATACAAACTTCATCCATCTATACAATGTGTTAGTGGCCCTCAGAAATTTACACTACCAAATCATTTTCATTTGGCAAAGACACATAAAGTAGATGGATACTAATTTAGAAACAAGTTTATGCTAACTCTTAGCACTCATTGACCTTCATGTTTCCCTAAACTTTTCTGGATTACCTTGCCTAAAACATGCTTTATAAGTTCCTACCACTAAAATTTTTAAGCTCCCGTATAATTATACTGAACAGCCTAGTAAACTGCTCCATAGCATCAATCCTGCAGAAGCTCAATCATCATCTGCACTTTGAAAGACACCTGGCTTTTCCCTTAGAGAAGACTGATGTCACTATATTTTCCATCTGTCCTCCCAAACCTCCCCCCTCAAAAAAAAAAGTATCAATATAGAAATTACTGTGTCTCTTTGCCTTGCAATGCAAGTTTAAATCTGAATAAAATCTGTCAGTTGTTCTGATGGTGAGGTTGGCTTTCATTTTTAAAAAATAAATTTAGCTATACCAAAAGGTAGAAAAGTATTTTCATAGACTATGATTTATTCACAAGTTCAGTTTGTTTCAAGGGCTTCCACATGAAATGATTTTCCCCCTACAATTGAGCTTCCTTCCTTCCTTCCTTTTTCTTTCTTTCTTTCTCTTTCTTTCTTCTTTCTTTCTCTCTTTTTGTCTTTCTCTTTTTTTCTTTCTTTCTTCTTCTTTCTGCCTACCTCCCTTTCTTCCTCTTTCCATCCCTCTCTCCTTCCCTCCCCCCTCTCTTTCTTTCTTTCTTTCTTAAAAGATATTTCATTTTTCTCATTTTAGCATTTTGAGGGATTTTTTTCCCCTTAAAAAATCTTGGAAGAGGCTGAATAGAAACCAGTCATGGAAGTTTGATAGGCAATTTAAAATCTTACCTTCAGTCCTTTAGCATGCATCTACATACCAAGGGAAAATAGAGATATAATACAATACAGCCAAATTTATGGAAGATTGATTCTTCTGCATGCAATATGTGGAGGCTTTCAGAAAAGAGTTTATGGGAATTGTAGTCTCAGAAAAAAATCTTTATTTGTATATCCTTTTTTTTTTCTTTGAACTTATTTGTTGTCTCTCCCAACAGACTTAAGGGGCTAAATTCTTTTTTTGTTGTTGTTTGTTTATTTTTTTGCCTTTTTTGTATCCCTAGAATTTAGCACAGTGCATGACCCATAGTTTGCACTTGAAAAATGTTTATTCATTGATTATTGATTGGATGATTAATCACTTTCTGAAATAGGTGGAGCTAAGATAGTAGAATAAAGAGTCAATCAGCCAATCTCTCCCAAACTTTCCCCTGCAAAAAATTTTAAAATAATGCCTCATATCAAATTCTAGCAGGGGTCCTCAAACTTTTTAAATAGGGGGCCAGTTCACTGTCCCTCAGATTGTTGGAGGGCCAGACTATAGTAAAAACAAAAACTTTGTTCTGTGGGTCTTTAAATAAAGAAACTTCATAGCCCTGGGTGAGGGGGATAAACGTCCTCAGCTGCCGCATCTGGCCCGCCGGCCGTAGTTTGAGAACCCCTGTATGGCACAGCCAACAAAAGATAGGGATGATTCATTTTTTTACCCCAAGAAAATTCAGGAGGTTAGAAAAAGAAATCTGAGACACAGGAGTGGAGGATGGCTAGGAAGTAGATCCCAATAAGAAAGAATTGCAGTGAAATATTTGATAAACTTTCTAAAAAGAACAACTCTTTCCCTTTGAAAAAATGAATCTGAATCATAAATAAACAGATTTAACTGCTGAAAAGTTCGCAAGGCTAGTCAGCTCTTAGCATTTATTATATGCCAGGCACTGGATTAAGTTCTAGGGATACATAAAAAAAGGCAAAATATTGTCCCTATCTCAAAGGATCTCAGATTCTAATGGGGAAGATGACATGGAAACAACTATGCACATATATGATCTATACCAAGGATTCTTAATCTATAACCCTAGAGCAGGCTGATGAAGCTTTTGGTACCCTACTCAAAATCATATTTTTATATGCATAACATAAAATAAAGTCCATAGGAAAGATGAAAGAGAAATTAGAAATTAAAACTTTGTATTGAAATACAATTATGGAATTTTTTTTTACATTCATCTCTGATCTATAGAGATTAGAGATAATGTTATCTCAGAAAGAAGACATTAGTGAACTATGAGGGGATGATAGGGCCTTCACAAAAAATCTGATACTAGCTTAGTCTTAAAAGAAGTAAAGGAAATTCAGAGATGGAAGTAAGGATAGAACACATTACAGGGAAGTTGGATAGCCACTAAAAGGCATAGAGTGAGAAAATGGTGTATCATGTAGGAGAAATGACACATAGGCCAGTCTTGCTACATCCTAGAGTTCAACGAAGTTCAGGAGATGGGAAAGGTAGGAAGGGGCTAAGGTAAGAAGATTACAAATGCCAAGGGTAAAGATTCCCTAAGTTTCAGGCAATGGTCCTCCATTCCCTGTATTGTTCTTCCTAAAGATTGGTCTACTCTTCAGAAGACAAAGAAGAAGATATTGATTAAGGTCACATCCAAAGATGGAGATTAGATAAAACAGGAATATCTGTTTTGCCTGTGTTACTAAATACCTCCAATCATAACTACTACAAGTGTTAGGATATTACTCAGCTGAAGGTTGTCACATAAACTTAAAAAAAAAAATCAAAAAAAAAAAATCTCCTGCTATAAATCATCCAAAAATAATCATGCTATATATAAATGTTTCTTCAAAAAGAATAAAAAAGAAAGAAAAATGAAACAGAAGAAGCTTCTGTCATGCCAGTAGATTTTTTTTCCTTTTCTGAAATGTAGAAAATATTTCTTCTAGAGTTGAAGAGCACACTAGCAAATATTACATAAAATGGCAAAAGAAAAACACACTCTTCTAGCTTTTAGCTACATGACAGAAGAAAAACTGCCACAGATATGATAGCAAGCTTTGACATTTGTCTCCTGATCTTTCCTTTTTGTAGAAAAGGAAAATTAAATTTGAGAGAAATGGTTGCTTTCAATGCCAGAAAAATGTAAAGATGCTGACACTGAAAGCTTTGTGTGACTTTCTTCTTGGCAAACAAATGGAAATAAAGTGCTTGAGTCTAAGGACCATTTAATCCCAAATTAAACTCTTGGCAACATCTAAGCAATTTAAATAAGAAGTATTGTACAAAGTGACAAAGTTGACTAACAAAACAAATCACTCAGACATAATAAGAAATCTCCCACACAGATGTAAACCAGTACTAGATATGAAGTCAGGAAATCTAGGCTCAAATCCGGGTTGTGGCTCTCAAGACCTGTGTGACTATGGGTAAAGTATTTCACTCTCTGGCCTTCGTTTTTTTTTCCTTTTTTTAAAAGTTAAGATATTGAACTAGAAGAAGGAAGGAGAAAAAGAAAGAAGGGAGAGAGGAAGGAAAAAAGGAAGAAAGGAAGGAAGGAAGGAAGGAAGGAAGGAAGGAAGGAAGGAAGGAAGGAAGGAAGGAAGGAAGGAAGGAAGGAAGGAAGGAAGGAAGGAAGGAAGGAGGAAGGAAGGAAGGAAGGAAGGAAGAAAAGAAGGAAGGAAGGAAGGAAGGAAGGAAGGGAAGGAAAGGAAAGAAGAAAGGAAGGAAGGAAGGATTGAAGAAAGGAAAGAAGGAAGGATTGAAGCAAGGAAAGAAGGATTGAAGCAAGAAAGGAAGGATTGAAGCAAGGAAGGAAGGAAGGAAGGAAGGAAGGAAGGAAGGAAGGAAGGAAGGAAGGAAGGAAGGAAGGAAGGAAGGAAGGAAGGAAGGAAGGAAGAAAGGAAGAAAGGTAAGCAAGGAAGAAAGGTAAGCAAGGAAGGAAGGAAGGAAGGAAGGAAGGAAGGAAGGAAGGAAGGAAGGAAGGAAGGAAGGAAAGAAGGGACAAAATAAATAGCTTTTGCTATTGATTATCTCAAAAGATGAAGTCAGAGTCCCCTTGGAAGGTAATGCTGGATCTAAAGGTGGGACATTGAAAATATATCTTAGAAGAATTGTAATATTAGTATATTCTGCAATTTTATAATTAATGACTTCGTTTTCATTTAGTCAGGCATTATGATATTTTCCATTTGGAAGCAACATTCATCCAGTAATATTTTTAGATACTTGCAAAAACTTGTTATATTAGGTGGCACTATCAGACATCACATTTTAATCCATATGAAAGAATAAAGATTATAAATTCTTTGAAAGTCTGTTCATAGATTGTTTCTGGGCTTAATTCTGCCACTCTTCCATAGGTCAAGGGAATTACAGGAACAGTTATCAAAACAAAACAAATACCTATCAGAAACTTATTTCTTCTTATTATAAGCTGAAAACATTGATCCAGATTTTTTTTTAAGTACTATAATTTAGTAATATAAAGTTGGCAGATGAAAGTAATATTGTACTAGGGGTCTTGAATTTTTGAAATATAAAATCAAAACAAAAGAAATCAAAATTGTCTAACAACCCCCCTATTCCCAAAGGGGAAAAAAAAGTCTTCATAAAGTCTATAAAGTTACTAGTCTTGAAATTCTTCATGCACCCAACCCTTTAATCCAGAGACCCTACTGTCAGGCATATATCTGATAAAGGTTAAAGATAAAAAAGAAATATCTCATAATTCCAAAATATTTGTGAAAGTAATTTTGGGAGTTTTGTTTGGGACAGGGTAAGAGGAGTTTAATAGTGCAGAACTGAAAATAAAATAGATACTTATAGCCTGGGGGATGGTACATGAAATGGAATGTTATATTACTCAGTTAAAGCAAATGATATATCTGAAGAATATAAAGAAAAGAAGACTTGTATGAATTTACATAAAATGAAATAAGTAGAATCAGGAAAACCAAAATGCAATGATTATAATAATGGTAAAATCAAGATATATAACTATAATGACCTAATTGGCCTTGAGGAAAAAATTTAAGAACACATCTTGCTCTCTTCATTGATAAACTTATTTAGAATGCTATAGATTTAAAATATGACATCAGACTTTGTTGATCTACTGATTAGTTTTGACCAATTTTTTAAATTCCTTAAAATAAGAGATGATTACAGATGAAATATGTAGAATTAGGAAATAAAGGTGATGTTAACACAAATGAAATCATTTTAAAGAAAGGAAATAGCCTGTTTTTTTTTTTTTTCCTATTACATAGATCAGAAGAAAAACCATGGAATCTTAAGACGGTAGATTAAAATAGAAATCTCAAATTGAATCATGTATAGAAATATAATGAGAGGCAGCTTGGCATGGTGGATAGAGGGCTGCCTGTGAAGTCAGAAAAATATGAACTCAGTCCCTGTCTTTGACAACTGTGTGATACTGGATCAGTCCCTTACACTCTCCTTACCTAATACAATTCTATAAATTAAAGAAGACTCACTCATCTATCTGGACAACATACCAGGATTTTCCAACACTAATGGAATCACATACATACATATATATGTTTATGTATATAGGTATAACAAGTACAAGTAAATTTTTGCTTAAATTGCCTATTTCTCATGTATTCAATTAAATTTGAAATTCTCAAAACTAGTATGCTTTTGTTGGTTTTTTCTTTCATTTTGTCTTACTGACTTTTCAAAAATATTAAGTTACTAGTAATCAGAAATAAACCTAATAAAATAAATAAAAATATGACATACTAGCTATTATATAAAAACATATAAATAGTATACATAATACTATATATATCCTTCAGGTATATATAGGAGAAGGGAAAATTGATATTAACATGCTACAGAATTACAATTATATACATGGATTAAGCCATCTTCAAAAACAGGAAGACAACAAATGAAATAGTTCAAAGGATGCCATATAATAGATTACAAAGCTCCTATCTCAAAGTTGTCAGGTTGGTAATATATTTCATTTTGGTTTTACATCAATACAATACAGCTATCATTAAGAATGTTAGAAAATTATTGTAATCTAAATCTAAACTTGAAAAATGAGAGGAAAATATCAACAGAAGCATGTTTCTACATCCATTCCATGGTATTTTAGTGTGATGACTCATTCTTTTTTTATTAAATTAACACAGGGAAATCAAGCAATTAGTGATGTCTTGTGTACCAATGGCAAGACATTTCTAAAGCAGATGATTATAAACTGAAATACCTAAAGAATTCAGTTACTGGAACGGCAAGAGGTGTGCCATGGCCCCTAACCCATTCCACTAAAAGCTACTTGGTGCCAGCTTCCCAGTAATCTTGTTTAGCTCAAAATGAGAGGTTTAACACTTCCCACCAGGCAGTGCACTGTGGTCAAATCGGTTTAGCCATGAAACAATTCTGCTTTTATGAAGAAAATACAAGAAGAAAATATCCTTTGTAGCAAAATAATGCTTTTGAAAAAGGTTTCTTAAAAAGCTTTCTTTGATTATCAAAATACTTTTTGATTTTTTAATAAACTTCTTTCTATTCCCTATGTGAGAAGAGACCTAACAGAGGATAAATGAAATCAAAGGAACACAACAGTAATTGAATTTGGGACAGGAGCTCCTTCTCCATCGATCTCCTCTTAACAGGGCAATAGCATTGCAAATGCATTTCCTGCGCCAATGGATTAAACTGCAACATTCTCTTTTACTCTGGGTGGCTCTAGTGCGACAAACCAGCCATTATAAGCTACATTCCAGGCTCATTAATGAGTTAAGCATGGGAGCCCAGCATTTTGGAAACATAAAGAGACAAATTATAATGAGCCTTCACTCAGTGGGGAGGCTAAGATACAGCAGTCTTCACTCAAAGATATCATAATAGACAGCTATTTAATGAGTGTGGGATTTTTCCTATGGAGATACAAAAGACACAGGGTAAGAGGGGAAAAAAGGAGGCATCATATATTAACTTTACAGGCTACTATTAAAGGAAAAAATATTAATAAATACTCATTATGGTATTAAAAGTTTTTCAATGAGACCTATTTTCTCTATAATTATATGTTCAACTTACTGCTGAATATGAAGTATAAATAAAACTGACACCATCAACTTACATGCCTCTTTACTACAAATGAAAATGGTAATCCTCTTACTCTGTCCTTTTCATATGTATATTTTTACAATCAGTGTATATATGTGAAGTACTCCATAAAATTTGAACCAATTTTCTTGATTGGAAAACTGAGGCAGGCAATTGTGATGATGCATCAGTTTTATAATTCACAATGGAACTTCTCCAAGATGATAACAATGATTCAACTCTTTTAGGCTAAAACTGTGTTACTTTCTAGCTCATTACAACTGTGAGTCTTTCAAAACAAGACAAATACAATAGGGCCACAGCAAACCTGGAATCCTAACAAGTTCAGCTGAGTGCTATTTTCTGAGTCTCACTGAGCAAACAAAATGGTTGATCTTTGCTCAGGAAAAGCAGAATAACTTGTAAAGCAAATTGTCTAGGCCATAAAAGTAGCTAAGGTAGTTATAGTTATAGGAATCTATTACTAAGGAATAACTATACTCCTTTGAAACCTCAGATAGAAGGGACCACTTGACATATTTTATTTAATAAGTAATGCAACTAGAGGGAAAATAAATGATACCAACAAGAACCTAAGGCAGGGAATATTTATTAGTTACTGAAAAACATTTTCAATAGTAGTTTCCTCAATTTAATTCTAAGCCCAGCTCATTATCCATATGTAATGCCTAACTAAGCTATGGCTATCAAGAGATTAAATCAATGGTGGTCCATACAACTGCCCTTCATAATATGAAAATACACACTTACTTTTTCTTGTTTTGATTTTATGGGTAACACTCTAAGTTTATTTTCTATCTCCTCAGTATTTGTGTCATATATTCTGATTTATAGATGTTTACTCCATTAAAATATAAGCTTCTTGAGGTCAAGGACTATTTTTACTTATTTCCTTGTATCCTCAGTGTCTAGCACATAATACGTACTTAATGAATGATTGTCAAATGACTGATTGACCTGAGCTCTTTGAATAGTCATGAATTTTATTTAAAATATATTATTTTCTCAGATTTATTTTAATAAACATTAAAATATTAATCATAATCCCACTTTATATAGCACTTTATTTAGCATTTTTGATATGTGAGATACTATGTTAAGCTCATTAAATTAGTACCTCATTTGAAACTTCACAACCTGGGAGATAGGTACTATTATTATTTCCATTTTATCAATAGGAAACTGAAACAAGCAAACAAACAAACAAACATGAGGCCAAATTTGATTTTAGGTTTTCCTGACTCCAGACTCAGCACCCTTTTTTCTATATCACCTAAACATACAATATCTTTTATAAGTAGGTATATATAGAAAACCTTTACAATCATTGATAAACATTCTTCTTTTTTTTTAACACAGGACAACTTCTATGATACTGGGAGACATAATGGGCAAACATTAACCTGATGTATAGCTTGCTTTATATTGATTCTTACAGTAACTTGAACAATTTAGTTCAATTCTATAATATTTATTAAGTCCCGTCAATGTGCAAAGCATTATGGTAAGCACTGGAAAAATTAAGAGATAAAGCATCATTGTCCTTGACCTCACGAAATAAACAATCTATTAATAAATTTATTCCTGTGATTGAATCAATTAAAATATCTTTTATATTCTTAACATCCACATAGGAAACAACACTTTGTCCAAAGGCAGTCTTAAAGGTATTCATTTAGTATATCAAAGCAAAACCTATTTTATAAGAATAAGCAGAGTAGCATTTTGAAATCTCTATACTATTCACAAAATTCTGTGACTATAAATATTTGGGTTGCTATTATATGCAAAGAAAGATCTGTTTATCTCTTCTCCACATTTTCACCTTTTAATGCATATAATTCATTCATTTAAAGATTTTTCTAAAAATAATAAAAGAATGCATATTGGTCAATATCTTCTCAGACATCTTTAGAAATAATCTTATTGCATAAAATTCCCTCTCTCTTTCCTTTCTGTCTGGTTTGTCACCTTCCCCCATTATGTAGATCTATATATTAGAGACACTTTTATCTAATCCAATAGACATTGAAATCTTTATTTTTTTAATCCCAAATCATATTTTCAATATAATTCTCCTCAATCTTCCATATATACTCTTTTGCAATCAAGTTGATACCAAATATTAAGGCAAACATTGACTTGGTTTTGAGGATCTTTTTGAATTCTAGAAGAATTCCCCTAATTGTCCATCCTCCATTACACTGGTGTATAAAATATAATTATTTATATGGAAAGCACCATGCTTGTTCATACTATGAGAAATCACTAAAGCAAGATAAATGTGTCCAAAGTAATAATTATTTTTGTTGCCTTTGTCATAAAACGACACAAGTTCAGTAAATAAATGTATTAAAACACCTATAACATGTCACTCTGCTGATACAGAAGCAAAAATGAAATTATCTGTCTTAAAAGTATCCCTACACTACCATTCTTTGATTCACTCCTCCAAGGAGAACTTGTAAGTCATTCTTTCTTTTTGTCACCAAATTCTTTCTGTCTTGTTTTATTTACAATCCAAATTTCAATATGCATATGGAGTATGAACATCTTATTCCATGGAATTGAAACTAGGCAGAGTAGTAGATACAGACTGGAAAAAGTTAAAAGTTCTGCCCTCCATGAAGGAAGACATTAGGAGGAATTTAGAACTTCACCCTTTAACTCTTAAAACAAGAAGAAGAGAAGATGGACATCAGTCAAGGCAAGTGTTTGAATTAATAGCATAGTAATGAGATTAGAGATAATGAATTTAATCTGGGAGAGGCATCTTGTTCAGAGGAAAGTTCGTATATAATTCTTTTTTTTACTGTGAGTCATATAAATATTGGAATGCTAAAGTTTATTGATGATAGTTAAATTGGTAATAAAAAAGTTCAAAAACAAAATCAGAAAAATCTACTTTATGGGAAGCATCACATAAAATACTATTTCCTGAAATGAAAATATTTCTGTATTATATGCTACAGTAAAAAGAACATCAGACTTGGGAGTTGGGAAACTTGCTCTGAACTGTAAATCTGTTGCTTAATTAGCCATAAGGTCTTTGCCAAACAAATCACTTCCCCTGTTTGGCCCTCATTTTCCTTATCCACACATTGAAGGGGATGGATTAGATAATCTCAGATCTCTTCCAATTCTAAATCTCCCATTCTGCCATCCTATAGCAACTGATCTGGCATTTGATTAGTTGGTATAATTAACATAATGATTATAATTTATCTGGATGTCCTTTTATTTTTACATCTTCTACTACCTTTCAGCTGAAGTTTCAAATTCCATCCCTTTGAAGTTGCTGAGGAACAGTGTTCATTTTTAAGCCTGACAAGTACTTAATCTAAAGACAAACAAAAGCATGAACACACACACACACACACACACACACACACACACACACACAAACAAACAACAAACCCACTAACATTTAACTAAAGTCCAAAGATCCAACTTAATTATTTTTGATAAAGAATAATAAGGAATTAAATCAATCAAATCATACTGAAAATGGATCAGATTGTTTCTTTGGCAGCTGGTATCACCAGACTTCCCAAATTACCTTTGTTGACTTGCGAAAAGCAAACCTTAGCAAAAAGAAACCCTTAGTTAACAGAAGAAACCCTCAGTGAATAAAACAATTTCCCTCCCTAAACACATGGTCCTGGTTTGCTGCCTCTCTGGCCACAATCTTACTGAACTTGTATTTCTAAATGATGACAATATGCAACTGATGTCCAGATGTGCAAGGTACATGCCCAAAAAACAAAGATGGACCAAGAGAACTGGCAAGAACAGCAAAACAAAGTCACTACCCACTACCCCCAAATCGAAAGGGCTAACACAGTTAAGGTGGCCAAGATCAGATATTGGCAATCCATTTTTCATAAACTTTCTACCCAATTGACATCATTATAATTATATGAACATACATTTGGCATTTCAGTATCTCCAACAAAATCAGTCCTCCTTTGTAATGAACATTTTTGGTGGCCTTTTAACATCAAATCTAGCAAATCTTCATTATGGTTTCTGCAGAAAATAAGCAATTTTTTTTAAAAAGGGCAAATTGCAGTCAAAGTAATGAAAGTTTTAAATAACTAAAATGATTACATTAAGATAGTGGTACATATGCTCCATGCAAGGGTGGAATATTATAACCCTGTGTTACTTACTGACCACTGAAGGCTTTGAACATTTTGTATCTGGTAGGATATACTACAAATCCATAGCATTAAAAAATTGGATTCCATAGAGAGCAGTCTTTTCTGGCTTTTTTACTATAGTTTTTATTAGGAGTGAACTAGAGTCAGTCAAGAGAAAAGTGGCTTTGGAGACAGACAGACCTGAATTTTAATTCTGCCTCTAACACAAACTGTAAAGGTGATATTGGACAAAGTCACTTAACCAAGAAACTTTATAAAATGAAAAGTAGTCGTAAAAGGAGAACAAAAATGAGCAGATTTGCATTGAAGACAAATTTTTATCACTGAGAGTTTGCTATACTAATGAAATCATAAATTCAGTCCAAATGATAATAATAATAATAATAATAATCCCCTTTACACTGCTCTTTCTCCTTTACTCCTTTGATTCTTTCCCAAGTGATCCCAAGAAACAGAGTTTCTTAAACTTTTTGATTGAGAAATTTTTACATGCCCTGGGTATATAAGTATAGAAAATAGGTATAAAAATAAAACATTTACTGATAATAAATCATAATTTCATTACATTATGAGAGCCTATGTAGGGTCATCAACTACAGTGTAAGAAGCTGGATTCTAGGAAAATGCTTTAACTTACTCATCATCATAATACTGACAAAAAAAAGTTCATTTGGACATTCAATTCCCCTACTTTCAAAATATCTGTTATCATAATATACTTCTAAAATGATGTTGGGGGCGGGGGGGGGGGGGGGGAGGATAGTTAGGTGGAGCAGTGGATAGATTACCAGGTCTAGAGTCAGGAAGATTCATCTGATATTTACTAACTTGACCTTGAACAAATTACTTGTTTCCTCATCTGTAAAATGAGCTAAAAAA
This sequence comes from Antechinus flavipes, assembly GCF_016432865.1. Taxonomy (NCBI): domain Eukaryota; kingdom Metazoa; phylum Chordata; class Mammalia; order Dasyuromorphia; family Dasyuridae; genus Antechinus; species Antechinus flavipes. The sequence continues at coordinate 250,276,861 of NC_067402.1, read as the reverse complement.
GCTAGAGCAAACTTGTCCAGTATCTTTGTCAAGAAAACTCCAAATGCGGTTACAAAGAGTTGCAACAACTGCAATGACTGAACAATAGCAAACATTGGGGGGGGGGGGGGGGGGGGAGGAGAGACAGGGGGGAAGGGAGAGAGGAAGTCCAGGGAAGAAATCTGAGTATCAAGCCCTAAATGTTCAAATATTTGTTTTGATATGTTTCTAAGATGATGCTGTTCTGGGCACAATAAATGTCAAAGGAAAATTCTTTTCCAGTTTAGAACCCAATGATTTTCTTTAGAATCGACTAACTACAGTATCATAGTACCTAATATAAAATAGGTACTTGATTGGTAAAATATATAGTGTAACATGGTCCAATAGAAAGAGCTTTGTGGAATTACAGGACTCAAGTCCATTTCTGGTTCTGTAATTATCTTGAACAAGTCATTTTAATTTTCTGGATCTTAGTTTTCTTTAGGATAAAACATCTATGATCATAATATGAATCGGCTTTTTTCCTGATTAGTGATTTATTACTGAGTTTTTGTCAGGAATGTCAAAAACCATCATGAATCCTTCAGCTACTTGTGGGGTCCATGTAAAATTACTACTCTAATTTTTTCAAAGGAATAAAATAGGCTTTTTTTTCTCAAAGGGTCTTCCCCAAAGAAGAAAAGCCATTTTTTTTTTCTCACTCAAGACTAGAAGCAACATTTTTCAGAAGCTAGTTTTATTCTGGAGGCTGTGCCAAATACAAAAGGCAATTCATAGCAAAAGTGAGGGAATTTATACCTTGTCAGGGAGCCTTTTCTCTCCCTCAGGTTTCTGAACTGATCCACAAAATTAGTACTTAGGGCAGTTAGATAGAGCATCAGCCCTGGGATCAGCAGGATCTGAGTTCAACTCTGGCTTCAGACACTTAACATTTACTAGCTGTGTGATTTTGGACAGGTCATTAAATCTCAAATGCCTTGCCAAGAAAAAGTCCTTGTCTTCAAGTATTGAAAAACTGTATGTGTTCCATAACAGAAGTATTGTACATTAGAAGCTATATAGTAAAAAGGATAAGACTAAATCTTAATATTATTTCTCATAAATTAAAATAATAATTTGGAAAAATGTATCCTTGGGTATACAAAAAACCTTTGATGGCCTCTCTAACCATATCAATTACAAAATAATTTAAAACATTTACACCAGATAAAAATTCTGTATAGTTTTATAATGAAAAACAAAACATGAATATAATACTGATAAGTTTTCTTAATTATAAACAAATGGTACCAAATTATTGGATGATATTATTTTCTTTGGGTATGTGTACCCTTCTTTTTTTCACTTTTGCAACATGTACCACATACAGGATTCTTTGTCTAAAATCCCTGAAAGGTTGAATGGATGTCAGAGTTCTTTTAGAACTGAGGTCCAGCCTGGCACAGATTGAAAAGGATACTGACTTTTGAATAAGAGACCCTAGGTTCAAACTTTATCTCAGACACTACTAATATAACCATGAACAAAACACTTGCCCATCTCAATTTTCTTATCTATAAAATGGGAGACAAGGTTAGTTAAATGGCTTTAAGGTCCATTCCACTGTGAATCTATAATCTAATGTGTATGTGTGTGCACATTTTGTTCTGAAGCCATTTTGGTCAATTAGAAAATGTGTTGTTGAACTCATTTCCATCAAACAATAAGTATTTATGAACATAATAAATAATAATAATATACCTAACTATATTATCATTATATATTCAGCAGAAATGATTCTAAATTATTAAATCCATCTAAAAATCAAATGCATCTCAAAGATTATAATCTATTTGAATATCCAAAAGCATTTACTACAAGCCTTACAGGCAATTCCAAGAAAGGAATTTAAAAACAAACTTCTAAGCAATAATAGCATCACTAGACTAAAACAATAGGCTTCAACATGACAGCACTTATTTCCCATTAGCATGGCATGTTGGAGGAGGGAGAATATTCTTTTGCAATTCGGATATGCAACTTTGAGGTTTTTTTTTTTTTCCTTTCTTTTTTTGGTGAGGCAATTGGGATTAACTGATTTGCCTACACTGCTAGTAATTTGTTAAGTGTCTGAGACAGGTTTTGAATTCAGGTCCTCCTTTCTTCAAGACCAGTGCTCTGCCCCACTGTGCTATCTAGCTGTCACCAACTTTGAATTTTTTCTTTATAAATAATGTTTCTTTGAAATATTTGTCTCAAGCAAATCATAAGACTTTTATTTTCACCCTTAGTTGACTTATTAAGAATATTTTCTATTTCATCTAAACATGGTTTTGATGGGGGGGGAGGGGAGAAAACAACTTCTACAAAGTTTTATTTCCTCAAATGATATTTTTGCAACAGGCAAGAAAATCTTTTTTATAGTGCTTTTTTGCTGTAAATTTTCCAAATTTGTTTCTTATTACAAATACATTGTTAGTGCTTCAAAATACTAGCATTTGTTCTGTGTAAACAAATAAAGACTATAAACAGTATGGACAATTTGAAAGAGACTTTGATAACTATAATGGTTGTTTGCCAGTTGAAGGAACTTAAATTCAATTAATCAATCAAAAATATGTATTAAGTGTTTACCATGTGCCAGAGACTGGTTCAAAAGAGCTACGCGATGTATATGCTCAGTATCACACAGCTGAAAAGTGATATAAAAGAAAATTTGGATGCCCCATTGAACTAGTTAAAAAATAATTCCACCTATATTATAAGTGCTTATTCTAAAATCTACTACAAAATTGAGATAAATTTCTTTTTCAGTGCTCATTAGCCTTTTGGGAAGTATACTTTTTAAAAAATAATTATAATACTTTTCTAAGGTCGGGGAATGTTTTTAAATCTATTTTCCCCATTTTAAAAAATATAATATATATCTCAAAAGTTAAATAACATTAAATATATCATCCAAATGTCTTCCAAAAGAATTGGATCATTCTTTCACAGTTCCAATTACTGAAAATCAATGGTGTGTACTAATTAATTTTAATTAAATAAGTCATACTCACAAAGCAAGCATGTTATAATTTGCTCTGTGTTCAATTCTCTTTTCAGACAAACTCATGAGATTAGATGACTTGTTTTTATAGATTATTGTAATTGGATTAGTCCCCCAAAAGCATAAGCCTAATGGGAATTTTGTCTGATTTAACAGTTGTGGTCCAGCTGAGGAATTTTCATCGAAATGTCAGTCATTCTCTGCCTGGCTCTAGGCCCTCCTGGTCCTGCTGGGAGATAGTGAAGGATGGTTATCGGATGTACAGTTGACATGGAGAGAACTGAGAGGAAGCAAGTAGAGTAGGGAAGGGGAAGGAGCAATTGGTTAAATGACTGGAATCTAACCTTTGCCTTCTTTCCCCTTATTTAAATATAAATTCAAAAGAACTGAGCTTTCCTGTCCTGTGCTAAAACATCCTGTTAAATGCTTATAATACAGTTCTAAAAATTGTCATTGCCAGGCTCAAGAGAAATTAAACACGTACAAGCAAAAAATGACATTAACCCAAACCAAGGACCCAGATTTGAAACATGCTATTAATTTGTCTCTTCTTAAACTCCAAGTGAGCATAATAAACCATGTTTTGATTCTTAAGCTCTTGAGCATATCTTCTATTAGTCATATCAGGAAATTCCTATTTTCAGTACTTTTCCCCAGACAATTTCATTTCCAAACACACTAAAATGCTATACATGGAGATTCATATATTTCAATAATTGATTTTAATTCTCTTTGGCACCACCCCAAAGTACCTCATATGTGCTGCTCCTCCAAAACATCAAAGAAATTTGAGGATTCAAAAGGTATGAGATGGGGGGTGGGGAACTCATGAAAAAAAGAAGTTAATTCAGGAGTCCAAATATTATGGAAAAAGAAAGTGGGGTGGGAAGAAGAAAGGAGAAAGAATAAGAGATAGAAAAAAGACAGATACAAATGTAGAAACAGAGAACTGTGACAATTATTTATCAAAGGAATTCAAGTACCTGTTAAGACAGTTTAAGCTTCCCTTTTAGAAGTCAAAGACTTCTAATGAAAAGTGAATATGAACCTGGATTTCATTCTATTTGCAATTTTAAATGTACAATGTCAAAAAAGGCATTTAATGGCTACATGCCTCAGTTTTGCCATCAATAAAACTGAGATAGTACCTGGCACACACCTCAGATTTCAGTACAGGTTCTACCAAAGTTATTGTGTACTCTCACACTCATATTTTTATTAAGTCCTCACTAGTTAGACTAACTTATTTGACTTAAAATCTGATTCATAAAGTTATTTTAAAACTTCTTGTTGTCCTTCTGAATCTGAATCAAAGTACAAGGATTACAGCTACTGTATAGAAAGGAGAGTATCCAAAATTCTTTCCTTCTTATATTCTATTTTGTCTTGAAACTTTTTTACTTTATTCAACTAAAGGGAGACCACATACTAATGGGCAATGTTCTTTGAGGTGTTAACTCTTCTCTTCCAAAACTAGGGTCCTAATGTCTTGATTGGTGGTTATCTGATACCATCCTCCTTTTTGTACCCCTTTTGTTCCATTTTTGTTCACTTTGTATACTTTGTTATATTTGTCATTGTTCAATCATTTTTCAGTCATGTCTGACTCTCGATGACCTAATTTGCGATTTTTTGGCAGCGATACTGGTGTAGTTTGTCATTTCCTGATCCAGTTCATTTTACAGATGAGAAAGCTGAGACAAACAGGGTAAAGAGTCACACAGCTATTAAGTATGCCAGACTAGATTAGAATTCAGGAAGATCAGTCTTTCTGACTCCAAGTTGGGCCCTTTGTGCACTATGGCAGACCTAATTATTCTCTTAAAAATGCCAGCTAGAATCAACACAATACTCAGAAGAGAGAATAGTGAAAATATGATAAAATATTCAATGTAATCTCATTATCACTAATAATAAACAATCACATCTACAAGGCACTTTATGCTTTATAATTTACTTTCCTTACATTTCTCCCACTAAGGCTTACAAAGATGAAGTGACTTGCAAAAAGTCAGATACCTAGGGGCAGCTAGGTGGCGCAGTGCATAGAGCACCAGCCCTGAAGTCAGGAGGACCCGAGTTCAAATCTGATCTCAGACACTGTCTAGCTGTGTGACCCTGGGCAAGTCACTTAACCCCAATTGCCTCAGCAAAAAAAAAAAAAAAAAGTCATATACCTAGTATCAGAAGAAAAACTTGAATTTAGGTCTGGTAGTCTTTCCCCATACCATATTGTTCCTTCTTAATGCAGGAAAGAAGATAATGCATTTAAGACATTGAATTTGAATCACTTAATTTGTAATAAAAAAGGTCATTCAGGTCAACCTTCAGTTAACTAGAAAATTTAATCAATTGTAACATCCCTTATTTCTAAAATGCTGCTTAATATGAAGAGGTATTCATCTAGTAACCAAGGAACACAAAGAATCACATCACTAATTGTGTCTTGCCAAATCAGTACACTTAACATATCCTGTCCCATGGGGAAAAGATCTATTGTTTACAATTTAGCATACAGGTCAATTAAAAAACATAAACATCCTTAATTATAAGCCGTAGCATGGAGAAGCATCATTTGGGACATTAAATGGGGGGTATCTTTTAATTAATTAATTAATTTGCTTTTAAAACATTGTTTTATGCATCATGTTGGGGAGAAAAAATAAAACATAAGAAAAAATTATAGAGGAGGAAAAACGAAAATAAAAAAAAAAAAGAAATGAATATAGCATGTGTTAATTTACATTCAATCTCCATACTTCTTTTTCTGAATGCAGGTGGCATTTTCTATCTCAAGTCTATTGTGATTGCCTTGGAAGGGGGATAGTCTTTATGGAACAATAGGGCCTCTGAAAATAAGTCCTTTCCCAAAGGTTTTAGAACTCAGGTGCTTCATTCAAGTATTTATATTCTACAGAAAGCATATAATCATAAACTATTTTTTATTGCTAAGTATGTGTCAGATGCAATACTTGAACTCACATCCTTATGACTCAAAAGTCTAGCTTTATATCAACAATAATAATAGTAATAAACAGATCAAATTTATATAGAATATTCATATTTGCTAAATATTTTATATATTGTTTCATTTGATTCTCATAACAGACCTAGGGGTTGGAGGCAAAATGATGGAGTAAAGGCAGGAATTACCCAACTTCTGCCCCAAACTGCTCCAAATTCCTCTAAATAATGACTCTAAACAAATTTTAGAGCATCAAAACACCCAAAACAACAGAGTAGAACATTTTCCAGTCGAGGACAACTTAGAAACTCAGCAGAAAAGATCAATAACACTGGGGTGGGAATCCAGTATGCTGTACCAGCTTCCAGCCCCAACTGACCTCTGAATCAGCAGCAGTGGTGGTGACTTCCAGATCTCTCACCCCAGAGATACAAAAGAAGATATAGAAGGTCAGCAGAAATAGTCTATGGAAATAGAGTGGGAGACTAGTACACAATCCCAGTGCAGTTCCAGCCCAACCCCAGCTATGGCCCTGCCCCAGCATCAGTGAGACAGAACTTCTGAATCAGCAGCAGTGCTGGAGGCTTCTGGATCTCTCAGCCCAGGAATACCAGGCAGGACTCTTAAGATCAGTGAATAGGCAACCTAGGTTGCCAGGTGGGGGTCTAGTGTGCAATCTCAGGGAAGACCTGGTCAGTGGCCCTGGCAAGCAGAGCGCCAGTCTTGGCCAGTACACTGGATCTTACAACTACATGGGGTGGGGACACATTTAATAGTTCCAGAGAAGAAATGAGTGCTTGTGGTCAGATTCCTAGAAAGATCCCTGAAAAACAGCTGCACAAAACACCTGAACCCTCCACCCTGGAAACAGAGCCTTATTTTAACAAAGAGTTAAAAGCAGAGTAATAGATTAGGAAAATGAGCAGAAAACAAACAAAAAAAAAGTTTCTGATCACTGAAAGCTATTATGGTGACAAGGAAGATCAAAATACACACTCAGAAGAAGATAACCAAGTCAAAACGCCTACATTCAAAACCTCCAAGGGAAAAAAGAAAAGAATTGGACTCAGGCCAGTGAGGAGCTCAAAAAGGCCTTTGAAAATCAAGTAAAAGAGAGATAAAGGAAAAATCAGGGAAAGAATTGAGAGAGATGCAAAAGGATAATACAAAAAGCTAATGAAGAGAATGCCTTAAAAAAGCAAAATTGGCCAATTGGGAAAGGAGGTACAAAAGCTCACTGAGATAATAATTCCTTAAAAAAAAAAAAAAAAAAAAAAGAACTGAGCAAATAGAAGCTAATAACTTTATGAGAAATCAAGATACAATAAAGCAAAACCAAAAAAAAAAAAAAGAAAGAAAGAAAGAAAGAAAAGAAAAACGTGAAATATCTTATCAGGAAAACAATTGACTTGGAAAATAGATCCAGAAGAGATCATTTAAAAATTATTAGTCTATCTGAAATTCATGATCAAAAAATGATCATCTTTCAAGAAATTATCAAGGAAAGGTGTCCTGATAACCTAGAACCAGAGAGTAAAATAGAACTAGAAAGAATCAGGTCACCGCCTGAAAGAGATCCCAAAATAAAACTCCCAGAATATTATAGCCAAATTCCAGAACTCTCAGGTCAAGGAGAAAATATTGCAAACATCTAGAAAGAAAATTCAAGTATAGTAAAGCCACAATTAGGATAACACAAGATTTAGCAAATTCTACATTAAAGGACCAGAAGACTTGGAATATAATATTCTAACGATCAGTGAAGCTAGGATTGCAACCAATAATCATCTATCCAGCAAAACTAAGTATAATTCTTCAGAGGAAAAGGTGGCCATTCAATGAAACAGGATTTTCAAGCGTTTGTGATGAAAAGATCAGAGCTGAATGGAAATTTTGATTTTCAAATATAGGACTCTGGAGAAGCATAAGGAGGTAATCAGGAAAGTGATATCATAAGAGACTTAATAAGGTTTATCTGTTTGTATTCCTATAAGGGGATGATACTTGTAACTCATTAGAACATTCTCACTATTATGACAGGAGCAGATATAAGATAGAGGGTACTAGGTATGAGTTGAATATGAAGGGATAATACCTTTTTTAAAAAAAAAATTATGATGAAAATTAAAGTCTAAGAGAGAAATGTACCAGGAAAAGGGGGAAGGAGAAATGTAATAGTGTAAATTATCTGCCATAAAAATAGGCAAGAAAAAGCTTTTAAAGTGGAGGGGTAAAGGAGGAGGAAAGGAGAAGTGAGTGAACCTTACTCATCAGAATTGGCTCAAATAGGAAATAACTTAAATATTCAATAGGGGTATAGAAATCTATCTTACCCTAAAGGAAAATAGAGGGGAGTGGGATATGGGAAGGTGATAAAAAATAGAATTCATATTGAGGGAGGGAGTGGTCAGTAACAACATAATAGCAATATTCTGGTATGATCAGCTGTGAATGACTGCTGTTCTCAGTAGTACAGTAATCCACAACTAGTCTGAAGGACTACTGATGAAGAATACTATCCATACTCAGAGAACTAATTCTCTCTGAATATGTAGTAAATTCAGCATTCTCTCTCTTTTTCTCTCTCGCTTTCAAATGTTCTCCTGAAAACTGTTTTGCCTAACTTCACATGTGTTTTCTTAATAGGGGTTGGAGATGGGTATGAGGGAAAGAATCTGGAATTCAAAAGTTTTAAAAACAAAAGTTAAAAAAAATTAAATGTAACTAAGGAAATATTAAATGATAAATTTAAAATTAAAATCATAATAGACCTAACAGGAAGCCATTGTTATTATCTTCCTTTTGCCCATGAGGAAACTCAGGTTCAGAAAGGCACTTCTGTTTTATCGCTCCCATTTTACAGATAAGGAAACTGAGGTTCAAGAACTCTTCTTAGTTGAGTAGTCAGAATAGTTCAGGACCCATAGTGGGTGGTTAGTATAAATTGACATAAATATTTTATTTTCTAACATACTTTAGATTTAACACTGGAAGGGATTTAGAAAAATATTTAATCTAAACTTTAACTCCCCTTGCCTCCATTTAAATATAGGAAGTTTTGTCCTAAACAGATTAAATATACTTGCCCAATGTCATAATAGTGTATTATAATGGTCACAATATATTGACAAATTTAAAGCTGGGAGAGACTTTAAAAATTATTTGGTTCTCCTCTATTCTCCACTTTATAGATGGCGAAGAAAGGCTGAACAGTTTAAATTACAGACATCATAAGTGATAGATCTCAGGTTTGAAGGCAAATCCAGTCTTATTTCCACTGCATTAGCACTAGATTTTACAGATGCACAGAAAACATAAAAGATTTCCTGGGTTCCAAGGAAGCAGCATGAACATCTGCTAGGAGAGACTTGATATGAGATGGAGGTGCTGTCCTTAATTAATTTCATTTACAATACTTGTTCACAACTTGCTTGCTACTCTATAATATTCAACTCTAAAATAATGGCAAAGCCCAATTTCACAGGGAGTAGAATGAAGTAGCTCCATGTTTCCCCCTTGTGGTGTTGGGTTCCATTGTATCTTTCCTGAACTAAACCCCAAAGTAGCCTTTATATTCTCCATGGCTAAAAGTAGGGATGAGACCAATTACCAACTCTTAGCCCTTAGGACTGTATTTAGACACCATAGACTATGACAGAGTAAATACAATGAGAAAATGTAAAAGTCCATTGACCAGGCAGATCCGTAAATATATCTGTATAAAATAATGCAGCTACTTTCAGAATGATGCTACAAAGAGATCTGGGAGGCAGCTATGTAATTACATGTTTCTTAGTAATTTGGGAACATTTTCTTTCCCTATGCTAAAACTATTTTTAGTTTTATCTTGCAACATCTCCATTAAATATATATCTATTTCCTATGATGGTCTTGGTCAACATCTACATTAAACAACCCAAACTAAACTGTTTGCATATCAGTGTTATTTTTTTAAATAGAAAAGGGGGGAAAAAACCTCAGAAGAATACAATGTATGTCCTGTACCACGCATCAATGTTTGTAACATCTTTCCTCTTCGTTATTTTTAAACCAAAGTTAGTTCCTAAGGAAGTTTGACACTGATCTATTTTGGATCTTTATTTCCTGTAAAAGATTTTTACTTTCCTACAGATTTTCTACCCTTCCTTTTAGCTGAAGGTTACTTTTAACTCCTATGAAAATGTTAAAGTAAATACTGCACTGGTTATAGCCATGAATTCTATCCTCATTAAGTCTTATTTCAGAAAAAGAAGCAAGCTTAAACAAAGCATTTGTTATTACACATATGAAATAAATAACAAATAAACAAGCAGGCAACTTTTTTGCATCTCTAAGTGATCAAAGATAAAAAGAACAGAATGAGTCATTCAATATCAAGTGAAAAATCAATATCCTTGGGAAATGTTTGTCAATTATCTAATGTGAATTTGACTGCTCTGGATATGCTATAAAATCAGATACCAAAAATATGAGAAATTGTAAAACAATCAGGACACGCAGATTTGGTTCTTACGAGCCAGAGAAAGGTGATGGAAGAAGAAAAGGGCTGGGAAGAGAGAGAAGAAATGGAGGGAAGGAAGAGAGGAAAAGAATGCAGGGAGCGAAAGACAGATAAACAGAAATAGAGAAAGAGGAGCGAGAAAGGAAGAGAGAAGGAATGGGCATGGATGGAGGAAAGAAGAAAGGGAGGGAGAAAGAGAAAGCGAAGGAAAGAGAGAGCATTTATACTTACATGTTAAAAATTTTTGGATTACTTTAACTTTTTTCCCCCTTGTTGATAAGGGGAAATGGGAAGGGAAAAAAGTGATTCTTTAAAGCTCTTATGTTCCAGACACTGTGATAAGTTTGAAAATCAGAGAAAAATGGATATTCACTTTGGCTGAACTTATTTGTCTAACTAATCTGAATTCTGAGGCAACAAGTCCACTGGTTTTAATAATACAAGATAATGCTAAAATAGGGTTTTAAGGTCTACAAAGTCTTTTACAAACTTAATACCTTACTTGTTCCGTACAAAAATCCTTTGTAATAAGAGTAATAATAGGTAATTATTACTTAAAAGGTAATAAGAGTACTATTCACCCCATTTTACAGATGAGAATACTGAGGCTCAGAGAAATTTAAAGAAAAATTTGCCCATGACCACACAATAAGAAACAGGATTTGAGCCTAGACCTTCTAGACTCCAAGTCCAATGTTTTATTCTTTATAACATTGTGACTTTCTTTTTTTTTTTTTTTTTTTGAAAATTTAATTTTATTTAATAATAACTTTGTATTGACAGAATCCATGCCAGGATAATTTTTACACAGCATTATCCCTTGCAATCACTTATGTTTCGTTTTTTCCCCTCCCTCCCTCCCCCCCCCCCAAGATGGCAAGCAGTCCTATATAATAACATTGTGACTTTCAATGGACCAAAATATTTCTTATTTAGGCTGACTCCCACTCACATTATATTAGAGATTATCTAATTCTTCATTCATGTGCACATAAGAGAAGGAAAATGAGAAGAAAGGACAAGGAAATCATGGAGTAAAGGAAAGGAAGAACAGAAAAAGAAAGACAAATAGGCTGAAGGACAGAAGGGAGAAAGTAGAACTAATATTTATTCACACCAAATGTGTAGAATACTTTAAATATAGTTATCATGTAACCCGCACTGTGAAATAAGTGTTACTATTATACACATTTACAGATGAGAAAACTGAGGGCAAGTGAAGTTAAGTGATTAGACTTGGGTCACAATGCAAATAAGTATCTTAAGCAGACTATGAACACAAGTTTTTCTGAATCGAAAATGACCACTCTTTTCACTATGTGGCACATATTTTTTTCCACTTTCCATTGAAAACATCCCAATTCAGAAATATACTTCATAGGGATTTAAAGAAGGAAATGAATAGTAACCTAAGGTCATCACTGTAAGACACATGGTTTAAAAGCATCTGAATAAAACCAAATCTATTCCTCTGTTTTATGAAAGTGGGCTAAGCCTGATTTCTTTAATTGTTCTATAAGAGTATTACTCTTTACTTACTAATTTATAAAAAAGAAAAAATCAAGTTCTATTCAATCACAGGCTAAATTTCAGTGAAGGTATATTTTTACAGCTGTTAGGAACTTCTAGAGTGAGTTATTCTTGGAAATCATCCGCTGCTTATTCATGTTACTTTTTTTTAGGAATTTGTCATTAAAGTTTACTTTTTATTATTATTTTGAGTGAATTTGGTGCCTAGAGACTACTTATTGTGTTCAATTCATGTTCATGCATTTACCTTTAAAAAAAAATGAAGCAAAAGTAAGACTACTTATAAACTGAATCGAATCTGAAACTAAATATATAGTGGTTCAATGGAAAAGTACCTCTCTTCTGCACTACCTTGTACTGTAATACATCAAAACTATTATTTTATGTCACATTCCATTATGACCAAACACACACACAGACACACATACTCACAAACATTTTTCATTATTGTTCATGCTAGTATTTTACTGGGTCGAACTGATTCAATTTTTATAATGGATATAATTTGCTTGAGTTTATGTGAAAGTTTATAAGTAGCATAAAATTGTGTTAAGTTTTAGAAATGAAAATATGTATCACTCAAAAAATTATGTATAACCTACAACCCATAACAAAGACTTACAAAGCAGAACTAGAGTAAAAAAGATATCAAAGAAACACATAAGGAAAAAAAAAACAGAGGGAAAACAGAAGAGGGACAGGAACAGAGAAAGAGATAGAGAGACGAAACAGAGACAGAGACAGAGATAGGGAGGAAAGGAAGGAAGCACAGATGGGAGGGTGGGGGGAAGGGGCGGAGGGGGATATCTAATGAGAAAGAGACACAACTAGACATAGCCAGATGTAAATGGTATCCTCAAAATGGCAACAGAAATAAAGGAAAGTTGGATAATATTTTGGATAGCTACACTGACTTTTTTGGAAAATCAGCAGGCATAGATGGTTTGCCATCTGCATTATTAAAAGAAAGATCCACAAAATGGACATCCATGTGTACTACCCAAATCCATTTGAGTACTTAAGAATAAAGTAAGCATGAAATTAAGTAAGTCAGACCTCAAGAAAAAAAATTTATTTATTTCCTCATATATATTTTCTCATAAGTAAAGAATTTTTTTTTAACAAAGGAGATTATGTAGTTAATTTCCTTCAAAAAGAAAACAAACTGTACTGCTGTGCTTTCATAGAAAAGCTTATACATATTCAATGACTCAGAGATTCTATTAGCAAGCATATGCTCTATGAAGGTTATTGATAACAAAGTCCCCAAATAAACCTAAATATGTATAGCAGGACTTTTTATGGTAGGAAAAAATTAAAAACCAAATAGATGCAAATCAGTCATTGAATAGCTTAAAAAAATTGTGGTGCATCATTGTGGAATATTTCTGTGACAGCAGAAGAAAAAGATAAAGGAAGCAGTAAATAACTATATATTGAATGCACTATATACTAAGAATACTACAGATCTCTCATTTTTAGAAGCAACAGACATGATGAATACAGAGAAGCATGGAAAGATTTAAATGAACTTATCTAAATTAAAGTCGGTAGAGACACAAAAAGAATACATAATGATTACAACAATGTAAATGAAAATGTAAAATTAAAGTAAATGTAAAAACAATGGTCACAAAATTATCAAAATTGAACTTAGCAAAACTACAGAAGAAGATTGGCTTCAATGAAATTATATGGGAAAACACCTATATTCTACACATTTGCAAGGATTGGAAACCCATGTGTGGAATATTCAAAATATTTACATATTTTGATAAATATGAATATAAAGAGATGAATAGAGAGATACTGAAAATGATATCTTTCTCCTTTTTAAAAAAAAGATTCTTTGATATAAGGGATAGCTCTTTCTTAGAGGGACAAATAAGGAAGAAAGTAAATAACATATTTTAAACACATATGCATATCACTAAAACTATATATATATATATCCTTTCACTCAGCCAAACCACTATTAGAAGGTTTTTGAAGGTGATCAGGTAAAAAGGAAAAGAACCTACATGTTCTAAAATAGTTACAGCACCTCTCCTTGTGGAAACTGAGAGGATGTACATCAATTAGGGAATGACTAAACAAGTTATGACATAGATAGATAGCTACATTACACAACTCATATATGTACTATCAAATCATGGCCTTCTCTAGAGCAGGGTGGGGAGGGAGGGAAAAAGAAAGTTCAGAATTTAAAATGTAACAAAAAATAAAATAAAATTTAAAATGTAACAAAAAATAAAAAAGATAATAATAAAAATATATTTAGAAAAGAAACTTCTCCAAAATATATAAGAACTCATATCCCTGGCTCTTTTTGTATAAATAGGGGAAATATGGATTGTGACACTTAAAAAAAAATCAGAATTTTTTGGATGTGTAGTTTATGTTAGCCAAACTCTCTTTCCCTCCTTTTTTATTCTCTGTTATAAGATATGCTTCACTGTGAAGTAGATGGATTAGATATTAAGGGAAAGATACATTGGGAGAAATAGTAATATAAAATCAAAAGATATCAATAATAATTTACTTAATAAAAAAAAGCTCTGCATTCTTCCTCTTGCTCAGAATTCTTCCCTACCCCAAACACTTAAAGGTAGACACTAATAGCTCTCAAATTAATGTTTAGCTAATGAGAATGTTCTTGAATTTTGCTGTATATATGTAATGTTCTCATATAACCTGGATTGAGAGAAAATTAGAAAATTCTCCTTTTACTGTTATCCTACTTAAATATGCCAATCAGAATTGGAAAAAAAAAAAAAAAACAGGAGTCCTGCTGATAAACTGCAATTCAGATAATCAGGAGTTGACTATATTTATTTTCAGGGCTAATGAAAAAAGACACTTTAAATATCTATCTATCAGGAAAAGGAGATGAGACACAGCATTTCACATTAAAAAAAAATGGTTACTTTAAAAGATTAGGAACAAAGAAATCAGCTTTAGTTTGAAGTAAACAGATTGACTTTAATTCCCAGCTCCACTTAGCCCATTTTCTATTCATCCAGTTTTTCTCTGAAAATTTTCCAGCTTGAGAAAACTTACCCCCCTTCAGAAATTCTATTTCACTTTTGGATTCCTTTAATTATTAGGAAGTTTTTCTTTATATAAAAGGTATATAAAATATATTACTGCTTCTAGTTCTGCCTCCTTGTGTCAAACAGGAAATTTCTTCAAATATTTGGAGACTACTGCAATGAGTCTTCTCTTTCCCAGATTGGGCATCCTCTGTCTCTCTCTGAAAGATGGTGTTCAAAACTGAACATAATATTCTAGATGTGTTCTGACCAAAACCAAGCACATCAAGACTATCATCTCTCTTTTCCAAGAAATTATCTCTCTCAATATAGCCCAAGATGACAGTAGTATTCTAGTGCTTAGTGCAGTATTTACAACATAAAATGTGGTTAATAGATATTTATTGACTACTTTATTGACTGACTGAGTACCATATCACATTGTTGGTTCACAAAAGTTTTCACTACACTGAAACTTCATAATCTTTTTTAGAAGAATCTTATGAAGTATACAGCTTATACTTACAAAGTTGATTTCTCTATCTGGGCCTTGACCAGTTCTTCTTAAAGTAAGTCTTGCCACTGGACCTCAGTGACTCTGGAGGAGAGAATGAAGCTGATGACTTTACACAATGCTGCCTCATTTAATCCCTACTCACTTGCAAGTCAAGATATCACTCTCATGATGTCACTGGTCTTCTTCTAGACTGAAGGACAAACAGTAGCAACAATGTCCCCAATCCATGTCTTTACATCTCTATTGCTTTTCCACCTTTCTATACCTAGTGTAAATTTCTAGCCCAATCAAATCTTTTGGTGTCCTGTCATCAACTGTGCTAGCTTTGTGTTACTCACGAGTTTAAAGAATATGCCCTCTGTGTTTTATCCAATTTCTTAAGTAAATGTAAAATAAAATGAGACAAGCAGAGATCTCTAAAACATTAGTAGAGACATCTTTTCAAGCTTACATGGAGTCATGAATGACAACTCTTTGAGTTCAGGAATTCAATCAAAAGTTTTCAAGTAGAATCTGGATGACCTTGTACTAGATATGTTTTAGAAAAGAATTTTGATCAAATATGAGTTAAACAAGTTGTTCCAAATCTGAGGTGCCCTCCAACTTTAGGATTCTGGGAGTCTTTCCTATGGGAAATTATCCCTAAAGAAAAGACTTACATCTGATGCATCTTTCTATCTCCCATACCCATATTTCTTGCACATAGCAAGCTAAATGCATCTTAAATTTCAAGCAAGGAAACAAATTGCAAGTTTGGTTTTGGGTTTTTCATCATTTTTTGATACAAGCAAACACTCAGAGAGACAATTTAATCAAAATGGCTCTCAAGCTCTTCCTCCATTTCCTTACTATATCTCAGGCCAGTCTTTCACTCATCCTACTGCCAGAAATTCAGGTAAGCACAAGACTATTAGTGCAACAATTTCAGGACCATTTCAGAGAGGCCACATTTTCTACTTTTTTCTAATGCCAGAAAGAATATTACTTTTTTTTTACTTGGGACAAAATTCTTCCAATCACCACAAATTATGGCTTTTTTTCACTCTCCAGATGCCAGCAATAATAGTGTATATAACTTGTGGGAGTGAGGAGAACATCAGCATCATTATGTCCATTGATGTAAACAGACCCACAAAACTATTTTCATTATAGTTATTGTCTAGTTATAAATGTAATTTGGTCAGTGCATTTTTTTATTTTTTATTTAATTTCCAATTTACAGAATAAAATATGCATTTCCATATCATAGTATAATAAAAAGATAATAGCATATGAAACTGCAACTCAATTATATACAACTTGTTATTCCTTTTGTGTAAATTTCTTTTTGTCTTTTTTCTTCCATCTCCTCACCTGTTCTACAAAGGCTAACATTAGACACAAATATGTATACATATATATAAAATCATTCTATATATACTTCTATTTTTCAGTTCTTTCTCTGGATCCATATAGCATCTATATAAATATATAGCCAAAATATATCTGTAGTTAGGACTGAATGAAATTTCAAACTTCTGTAGAGCAACAATCTTCAGATTACATACTCATTCAATGTCTGTTAATGAGAATTTTACTATCTTATATATTTAGGAATTTACTGTCTAATAAACTAATGTGTTTAATTAGTCCCAATTCTGCAGCTGGCAATTTGAAGTCAAAGCCAACATTTCAATAGGAGATTAAGCCAATGAATTCTTCATGCATGCTTCTGAAGAACATCATAGCTTTAAGAAAGAGGAGGGGGGAAGCTTAAGAAGCATGTATAGTAAGTCCAATCTTAAGCCATGTATAAACCACTCATCTCTCAAGTCTGATTAGGCTACTCAGTCAGTGGATACAATAAGCCCCTAAAGCCCAATGTAATAGGAAACTCTGAATACCAAATTTTCATTGCCTCATGTTCGGTAAAAAATATGCATTGTAGTAGATGTCATTTAGAGGTGGAAGGAATACAAATTAAGAAGACAAAGCTCTCAGTTTCAAAGAGATTACCCTCTGGATAACACTTTATGTTTTCACATTGTATTTAGGGTATTAGTATTTTTTTGTGAGTGCTTTGTATGATTACGGTGCCTTCTGTTTCAAAGACTATACAAACTATGATGGAAATATGGTAAGAAAGGAGTTTTTTTTTTTTTAAACATTTTTTTAATGCCATAAAACTCTAGAGGTAATTTCTCCTTCCTGGAAATTCTCATCATATCATCCAGTTCTCCTAGGCACTGATCATATTCTATTTTGCATTAATATTTTTGCATGCATTTTTTATCTTCCCTTAACAGATATTAACTCAATGAAGCCTGGACTTCATCTTACTCATTTCTCAATCCACTAGCACATTGCTACATGTAGTAGGCATCTAGGAAGTGCTTATTCAATTTAACTGACTGAATTTTGTCCTTTTAAATTTTTTTAGGTTTTTTTTCTTCAGTTTCATAGAAAATGTTGTTGTGTATGAAAATCAAAGATAACCCAAAAAGGGCTTTTTCTTGCCCTTGCCCTTTGAAAAATATGGCCTGAAGTACATATATGCAGATGATTATACTACAAAGTGTAGGAGATTTGAATATCATAAATTATCTTGTCTGAATGCCATCAACTTCAGACTGATGCTTTGACAATTTAAATCCTCATCAGACAATCCATTTTCAATTGGCTTTTCTATAATTGCTCCTTCCCTGATAATTTACCTCTAATATATGTTAACCTCCAGAGTCATCATCAATTTCTGTTAGAATTTCTACCCATAAAGCGTTCACTCAAAAAGTACCAATATTGTGTACTCAAGTCAAGTATTTAGGGGAGGTGGGGCAGCTTTTGTCTTAGAATCTTTAGTGTCTTAGTAGCCTGCAGATCCAGTAATGGTGACTTCTGATATCTGCTAACTAAAAGGATTTTGTCCACTTTCCTTCTCTCTCATCTTTGATATAATGATACCTAGTATGGACTACCTCCACTTTTAATAGTCTAAATCAAGCAATAATCATTCATTAAGCCAAGATGATGTGCCAATCTATTTGTGCTAGATGAAATGTTCAATAATAGCTGCAACTAAAGGGATTAGTCCTATTTGGATTGTTGTTGTTGTTGTTTATTCTTTGTTCTCAAAGAGGACCAATGACATCAAGAGGTGATATGTTGATTTGCAAGTGTAAGAAATACGCTACAAAGATAAAAAGAACTCGAGTATATGTAGTAAGTTGGTTTATTTATGATCTTTGGAAGAAAGGGTTGATTCACACAGGCAGTGCCTGGATGGATTTGGGGAGGAATAAGCCTTTAACTTCCTCTCCTGAAGTACACGTCCCTTTTCTCATCATCCCAGTTGGCTGAGGTGATGAAGTAACAGACTTCTTGGTCCTCCCATTACATGTTTCTCCTTGATATGTTCCCCTTCCCTTATCATACAAATCATTTTCAAAAATGGCAGGAACCTTCTCCTTTAGGGAAGAAAAGTTAATATTGTTTTATTAAGTATGCACAATCAGTACTTGAAAATTACCTTTTACCCTCTTCGTACTTCTTACTTACTTCGTACAAGATGATATTTGTCAGTTTATCAGTTCAGTGGTTCAATATGTTGTTTTATCCAACTAACTTGGTCAGGTGACTTTTCTTTAAGTCTTTGTCCCTAAATGGGAATACAACTGTATAAGTTGCTCACACAAATGAGTTGGATTGAAGTGAGGCAGAGATGTGCAAAGACATCAGTCTTTATCTCCAGTCACTGGGTCTAGTGGAAAGACACGAACAAAACAATGGATGATGGCCCCAGATACAGTGGAAAACCTTGGCCTTCTTTAAGCTAGATAAGAACTGATGTAAAAGATGGCTTAGTTTGTCTTCATAAAAGAATTGTGGGAAAGGAGTTTCTGGCCAAAACAGAAACAGTTGCTATTTACATTCACTGAGCCGTTAAAACCCAAACAATGAGCCATCCTATTTGGAAATGATTGAGGGAAAGAAAGAACAGTGGCAAGAAGGAATTTGCCCATGTAAACTACCTTTCTTTAAAATTTTAGTTTATGTAGGAAGAGATAATTAAATTTACTTTCAAGCCTGGTCTTCAGTTGGAAGAGACTGCTGACCCTTAAACTTCATTCAACAAATGCCACTTGTAAAATTACTTCCAAGAATTAAGCAAGTCTTAGGAAGATTAGGTGCAAAGAAATGAGTCTGTGATAGAACTGTGTCAAGTCACACAGTTACCAACTATCTATATTATTAACTTTGGTGGTCACAATCAGTTTCCTGATACTGAGGTCCATTCTAGTGGGGATATCTGTTGGATATTTCTATGAAATGATTTATGTCATTTTAAATCCATTTATAACATATATAACATATAGCAGATGCTGACACTTTGCTTATCTTCATTATCTCTATCAGTAATATATTCTCCCTTACCCTGCCATTCACTCCTTTCTGTATTTCCTAAAGTCTTTCGCAATCCAGCTCAAAATGTCACTTTATTTAGGAAATCTAACTTAATTCCATTCAACTCCACCTTAGCAAAGTTCTCTTATCTGTGAACTAATATAAAAATTTATACTTCACTTATATCTCCGACCACATTCTACACATTACAGATATTTACATTGGTATTAAATTCTTTTACTAGATCTTGGGGAAGAGGGCCTACCTTGGCCAGTGACATTTATATAATGGGTATTGAATAATGAATGAAAAGTTAAGGGTACAATGAATATTTGCCAATTAAATCCAATTTTGTATGCACCTTGGGAATGGGCATTTAATCAAACCTATGATCAAATGTAAAATCTTTTTTCCAAATTAAAAAATAAAGTTTAGATTTTTTTTTAAGTCATATTTTATAGAATGAGGTTTGGAGAAATCAAGAATCAGTTAAACAAATGCCTTTAAAAATGCTCTCTATTACATTAGCCATTTAAAGGTCTGATAAATAGGTATTTACAACCAATAAATAGAATTATTTTGAGAGAATATATTTTCTACTAGTATTTTTTTCCCCAGGGGATTAAGGAAGTCAGTGTAAGGGCAACTTTAAGCCTTTGGGCCCAAGTCCACGGTACAGTGTATAGAACACTGGATTCAGAGTCAAATGATATGAATTTAAATATCACATCTAGTACAATACTACCTATGGAATCTGAAAAGTTACTTAACATTTCTTGGTCTCAGTTTCTTCAATTGTAAAATCATAGGATTATAGACAATTGTCCTCAGGACTCTTCCAGCATCAAATTTATATTCTGGGATCCTAAGACATTTAGCACTGGCAAAAAAGCAGAATGGACTCCCTCAAGAGATAATAGGTTTTCTTGACTGGAAGGCTTTATATAGAAGCTGGACAATCACTTGTCAGGTATATTATACTAGGAGATCCTTTTGTATGTGGGTCAGACTAGATAACATTGAAATGCTTTCCAACCTCATACTTTCTAATTTTGAAACTATCCATGGATTTCTACCTGAAAGGGTCACCAAGAGTTGGACATGACTAAAAATGACTGAACAATAAAATGAGAGGATAAGCAGTAAGTACATTTATAGACATCTTGCAAAGCAGGCTTAGGAGTCTGGGACCTGATTTGCTGGCAGCAGGCATCTTGGAATATAGACCCTAACCTCAGTGATGGACATGGTACCATCATTCCAAAGAAGAGAAAAGGAAGGAGAGGAGCAAACAACATTCATTTCAAGATGGAAAATAGTTTTTCTTCTTTCTTGACAAAAGATAGCTTGTTCCTGTTCAAAATGTTTCTGAAACTAGTTTAATTACCTTCCTAGTATAAATAAGACTAGGAAAGAATACAAAGAGAAAAGGAGAAAAGGGAATTGCAGGAATGAAAACTTTCTCCCCTCATGCAGATGTGTAAATAACAGCAATTTCTTTGGTTTAAAGGGAAAACTCAGATTCTGTAAATTAAGATGATAAACTGTAATTAGCTGTAAAAGACTGAAACTCTGAGTTGATGCACTGAGGTTGGATAACCAAGCACTTAAAGCTAATTATCAATTGGAGAATGCTTGATTAGCATATGCTTGGAAAATGGCCCTTCCCACTATTCTGTGCTGGTTCAATCTTTTGGTGTATACAGAGAATTGTGAGAAGGATGAGGGGATAGAGTAAGACAAGCCAGAGTCACTTTGGCTGTAGAGGAGGAAAAAGGAGGTTGTGAAAATCCTGTGTCCATTCAATTCACTTCTACCCCTAAAGACCAAGAACAAAGACTAAAGACTTTTGCTTATCCTGACACCGGCTGATTCTAAGGTATCCAGGGTGCTAACTTGGTCTTCACAATTAGCCACTTTAGAACTAAAAAGAAATAATAAAAATAGTGGCTTGAAAGTCCATCTTAAAGCCAGGAATATAGGTTCAAGTCCTCATTCTGATACATTTACTAGCCATGTGATCCCAAGCAAGTTACTTTCTTGCCATCAAAATAGAACATTTTTAAATATACATATATAAAGCATAATTATAAGATAAAATATTCAAAATTGTATGAAAATATAAAAATAAAAAATATAAGCATTAAAGAAAGAACATAAAGATTTAGAGATGAAAAGAACCTTGGAAGACATCTAGTCCAACTCAGTAATGATATCCACAGAGGTTAAGTGTTTTAGGCAAATCTATGTTTTAGCTTTCTTTGATCCTAATTCATACAGTAGATTAAGCAAATGAAATATCATTTAAGCCATACAATTCAACTTGAACTCAAGCCCAATGACTTCAAATCTGTTTTCATTGAATTATACTTACTCCTAACCTTTCAAAATCATTTATATCATAATTTTACCTAGAAAGAAATTATTGCATTAGAATTTTAATAAGAAAAGCTTACATGATGAAAGAGTATATCTGAAAGGCAGGTAAACTTAAAAACAAAATTCCTATTTCCTGCAGATCTGAAAAGTAAGTATAGTTAAAAAAAAAAAAAGGAAGAAATCTTAGTGTTCTTTCTCTCTCTCCCAATATCATATTCATCTTACTCTATGCGCTACTTATATTTTGGTGAGGAGAACATCTTTTAGTGTAAATTCACATTATGACAAGATGTATCAAATTAAAATTCATTCTTTCTCTCAACTAAATTAATCAGTGGAGAGCATACTGGCTTTGGAATCAATCAAACTGAGTTTATATGATTGAATAAAGTGATTGTGGGCAAGTTACAACCTTCCTAAGATTCACCTTATGTGTAAAATAATGAAATTGGAAAAAATGATCTTGAATAGCCTTCAAGCTCAAAATCTTTGCTACTATCATAAGAGACATATATGACAACATAGTTGGTTTGACCATGTAGCTTGAGAGGGAGACAACCAATAGTCCCTATATTTCTTAGACAGCAAGATGTCAAGTATCTAGAGGAAAATCCCCAGAATGTTGGATAGACTCCACCCCGTCATGTGAGATTTATGACAGGGGATAAACCAGAATAACATGGAATGAATCGTTTGTGATCTGTCTCAATAGCAGGAATACTCTTCCAAGTGAAAGATATCACATCCATACAAGTTTTGTAATATACAAGGTGATAATAATTATAAAGTCTACCTCAAAGGGCTGTTGAGGAAATCAAGAAAAATGTTGTATGCAAAACACTTCAAAAATTTGGAAGCTTTATTTCAATGTGTGTTGCCATTATTGCTGAAACAACATTGGTTTTGTGATCTCACAAGAGCCATGGAAAAGAAAATTCTCAAGGTTCCATAACAGCAAAATACTTGATACTTAACTATTCAACTGCATAATAGATGCCATATATGATCAGGATCTCTGTAGAAGACATAATTGGTTTGTATTTAGTTATGTTTATAAATATCCCAACAGTTATTCTGGATAAGCTCCCAATTCACTCCTTTCCAATAATGAGATGAGTCACTGAATCAATACAAAAAAGCTCCTCTTCATTTTTCTAATTGCTGCTCTGCAGTATTCTATGATTGTTAGATTAATCTTAGGTAAAGAATGATGACCACATGTGACAGGCTCATTAGAATCAGCTCCCTAAGATCAAACAATAACCAAATAGCAACATGGGGAAAAAATATGAGTCTGATCACTTCTTATTTGATTGCCTGGAATTCAAATAATAAATACTTGGAAAAGGGATCCTTTGGAACTAAAACATTGACTTTATACCCGAGCCACAAAAAAAGACTCATAATTAATGAAAAAGACATGTATTAAATACAGATTCTATGCCATTTCACTTGATGGCCAGAGTTATAATCAGACCAGCAGAGCATATAAGAGCCATCTGGGTACTGCAGAGCTATAGACAGAAATTCATATAACAAGGACATGTCAACCTTTCTGCCATCACATAATCACAGGCTACTGCATATCATTATAAGGTGATCTGTTTACTACCATTTTGAGGAAAAGAAGTCTTAGTTCAATGAGATCAAAATCTATTTAATTTTATTGGGGAGGGAGAGGGAAGGAAAAGTTTATTTTATTTTATTTGGGGGGGATAGAGTTGTAAGAAAAGAACTTTAAGCACAAAACAGCCTCTCTATAACTTATTAGTGCTTTAATGAGCCAATTTTAAAAGTACAATTAGTTGCTTTGTTATTGCTATTGTTATTGTTCTTTCCATTTGAGAAGAAATGAAAAGAATCTAGAATCTAAATTCATAGATTCAGATCTGTATTTAAATACCTGAAGAATATTATCACTACATTGGAGAAGTCAAGATTTTGATGTTTCTGGCATTTGAGATATGACCTTGAATACAAAGGAATGAGGCAGGATTTTGGAAATTTTGCAGTCCAAATCAACTAGAGGTAGGTAAAATTCATATAATGCAAGCTGAAAGCTCAGTAACCTGATAATCATGGCTCCCCAGTTAAAGAAACTGATTCCTTTAAGGCAATAAGATATGGGAAATTGAGTATGATGAGTTAATAAGCAAGCCAGGCACATAGTATGAGGCAAATAGCAAAGGCAATTCAAATAACACTTATTATTTATTAATAACAAGGGCTAATTTGGGTGTCATTTTCACTGATTGTATTTAGAATTAACTGGCTGATATTTAGTGCTGAGGAGGCACTTAGTTCTGTACTATTAAAGAGACTTTTTCATTATGGTTTGCTGGTATTAAAAGAGTATGTATCATTGAACTGTGTTTTATATAAACCTACATAAATTTGAACATAGTTTGATGAAGGTGAAAAAAACAGGAAGACATTATTTGTATGTCTTTCTCTTTCTCTAGGTAGAAGTTTAGAGTAATATTGTATAGTAATGATAAGGATTTAAAACTTATATTATCATTCATATCATATTACATTATCACAAGCTACTGCTTATCATTATAATGATGACCTGGTTACTACCATTTTGAAGAAAAGAAATCTTAGTTCAATAAGATTGAAATCTATTTTGTTTTATTGGGGAGGGAGGGGGAAGGAAGAGTTTGTTTTGTTTGTTTTTTGGTGAGGGAAGTTGTTATTCAAAAATCAATTAAGAAATATCATTCAATATTCAATATTGTTTTAATTGCATAAAGATATAATCCTCAGTCTTGAGGCACGTTCTCAATTCACTGGACCTCACCTTGTCACAGAAGGAAGTCCCATAAATTTTTTAAAGGTATAGATGGGTATCTTTCCCCAGTTCCCATTAAAATGATTTAACACAGATTTAAGTCCTTTGAACTGTAAGGAATTCAAAATAACTCAATGCTATATAGACTCACTATGAAGACTATCACAACACTCTTCATTTAATGTTCCATTTCTTCACTTTAACAATTCTCTTGACAATTTCTCTGAACCTCTAATAACTAGGACTCTAAAATCATTTAAGGACAACAATAAGAAATTTACAGTGTAACTTTGCTCCATCATCTTCAAATAAATATTAGGAAGAAGAAAGAAAAAAAAATTGTTAATGAAAACAAGAGATGATTTCCTCAGTTATAAAATGATCAAGATTTTCATCTTTAAGAACCTATGAATTCAATTCAAAAAAACAAACAAAAAAAAAAAAAAAAGGCTCTGTGGAATATGAAGCAGGATTACAAGTCACAGAATGGAGACTATTAATGGAACCAAAAGAAGACTATATTCTTGGTTCTTGGACTCTGGAGAATTAACTTGAATTATCAGCAAAAAATGTAATTCATTTCTTTGTTGTTTAAAAAGGTAATATTTAGATATATAATTAAAAGATTCTTAGGTTTAAAGAGGCTTCCAAGAGGTAAAAGTGATAAATCCTGGTTAAAGGGCCTTAGGCAAGCAGTTAATTAAACATCAAAGTTGGCATAATGAGTGATGGGACTTTAATTCTAGTAATAAAGTACTTGTATCTAGGAATGTTCATTCCTTTAAATCATGCTTCAAACTGAATTTCTTTGTTTAAGTAAGCACTTTGTTTAAGTGAACAGTTAAACATTTTGTATTTTAGTCGAGTTCTTTTCTCAAATATGAGACAATATGAATAGAATTGTGTTTACCTACCATTAAGTTCTATAAACTAAGCCTAAATAATTTTTAATAGTAGATAAAATTCATAGGAAGTCTATTAGAAATAGTAGTTTTGTTATTTAACTTTGCTTAATTATTTTTCTTTGTTGAGTGGGAAGGAAGTGTGGGAAATTAATGCAATAATAATAATGATAATAAATTAAAAATAATTACCAAGCCTCTCTATGACTTCCCTTGAAAATGCAGGATTGTTATGTAATAGTCAACATCAAAAAGTGTGAAAGAACAATGTAAAAAAACGACCACAATAACAGAGCAAACAACACTAAAACAAACAAAAAACTTGGAAACTTGTGGCTATTTTCTGTAACTTGACAGTATATCTATTTTAAACTTATAAAAGTAGATTTAAAATAAATACCCTAAAAAAACCTACTAAGAAAAGAATGTGATAAGAAATATATTTTATTAGTTGTTGACTTTTGAATTGAAAGATGTTTTTGATCTTCTAGATTATTGGTTTATTATGCAGTTAGCAGTACTTATGGTAGTTCTAAGACATAAATGTCCACATGTCAGGAATATAAAAGATTTATATTATAAGTGAGATTACTGGAAAAAACCCAAATCTGTTGATAAATTATGATAGCAATTAGTCTTGTGTTGTAATTCAAAAAGTCCCCCCAAAAAAGCAAAAAGCACAAACAAAAACCTATAATCATCTCAATGTACCTTGCTATCGGAGAAGCTGAACAGAATCAAGATTTAAAAAAGGTAAGCTGAGGAAACCAAAAAACAACAAAACTATTAACACTCAAATGTGCCTTTAAAAAGCAAGGAAAATCTTAAAAATAGCAAAAATTCACAGATAAACCACCCTTTATGGAACAATCAGCAGTGGAAAGTCATGCATTTGAGGAAAAAATAGGCTGGAATATCCTGTCTACATACTGTCTACAGTGGCTAACTCCAGTGGTGTTAACCCAGAAATTATTTCAGAATCAATTCAATCATTTGGAGCTCTCTGGCACTCAATAAGCAAAACTATAAGCTATGAAATATTCAAAGGCAAAGGAAAACCCATTTCCTTAGACATTCACAATGTATGATGAATCAAAGACCACCAGTCCTTAAGAAATAATTTCCTAAACTGAGATGAATAGAGGAATTAGACATTTTGCCCCCATTTCTGGAGTCTAATACAGAAAAACGTTCATGTAATGTTAGAAATAAAAGTAAACTTCATTCATCATAGACAGCCTCTATTATTCACATCTTTTTTAGTAATCCAAAAAGAGTCTATTTCTAGATAAAATGACTGGTTTAGTGACACACTAATTTCTTTTTTTCTTTCTCCCTCCCTCACTCCTTCATTTAGCTTTTCTGAAATGCTACCTGCATAATTTAATTTTAAGTAAAGGAGTATGTGGGGAAATAAACAACTTGACAAAACTCAGAGCAAGATATAGCTCCTCCTTTGTAAAAACAAACAAACAAACAAAAAAACCCAAAACAAACAAACAAACAAAAACAACAAAAAACAGCAACAGCAACAACACAAAAAACAAACCCTGAAATCCTGAAAATGAGATGGTTTCATTTTCTGCAAGGCCTATCTTGAGTTAATGTTAAAATTGTTCACTGCTTTTGAAATTTTCTTTTTAAACTGTAATTGAATAAGTGATTATGAGGCTAATAAAGAAAAAAAAAGATGTTTTCATAATAAAACTATTAACAGATGTTAAATAAGTCTTGCAAATACCCTCTGGGCAAACAATGATTGATGTTGGGTGGATAATGAAAAATGCTGATTTCACTTATTTTATTACCTGTGTACCTCCTGGGGTCAAGAAAGACTTGTAAAAACATTTGTGGGCTGATAAAAGTGGAGCATTTATTTGCAAGACTGGCATAAGTGCATTTAAGATTTGCTTCCCCCCACCACTTCTTGTTTCCTCTCCATTTAAAACTAGAGCAAATGAAAGCAATTTAAGGCACTCTAAAAAGTGATAAATATTAATGTGAAAGAAGATTATTGTCCCATCTCTTTTGTCACTATTTTCTCTTATATCCATAACCCAGGAGTGAACCTCAAACTTAAAGATGAGATTTATAGGAAAATCTGGGATTTACTTAAACAGCCAACATTTCAAAAGTAAATATACTAGATAGTTACCCATTTTATAATGGGTAAACTTATTTTGGTACATGGATGTGTTACACCATTAAAAAAAAAAAAAGAATGAGAAAAATGTAGAGCAACATGAGAAAACATACATCTACTGATGCAAAGTGAAGTAAGCAGAACAATAATAATCATATTGAGGAGAGCAAAATACAAAGAACGAAAAAAGAGAAAACTAAATCAAAGAGAAGAAAGTGAACATTGAGTCATTATAATGCTCAAGCTGGCCAAATGGGGAAAAAAAGTACCTCCCTCCCTTCTTTGAAAAAATAGGGAACTAAAAACTTGGTGAAGGGAAAGAAAAAAAGAACTTTTTTATACTGTCTAACTGGGTATTTTGTTTTCTCAACTCCCTTTTTGCTTTTCTATCTTTTGTTTTTTCATTCTTCTTAGAAAGAATGGCTCTATAGAAATGGGAAGGGGGGAGATATATGGGGGAGGACTCACAAAATCAAATGCTCTTAGTTTGTCAAAATGCATTTATATGTTATACAAACTGAAAAATATTTTTAATACTCTCAATATTTGAACCCTTATAAAATAATAGTATGTTATAAATAAATATGATAAAATATATATAGTAAAGAAAACTAAGTCAAAGAAAATGAGCAGTACTGCATTAATAAGAATTTCCTCATCTGAGAGGATATAACTAAATCACAACCAATCCCACTCTTAGTGAAAAGCAGCATGGTCAAGGAAATAAGACAATCACAATTACAATCAATAAGTTTATTGTTATTTATTATTATATTATTTGTTTGTAATTTATAATTTATTTGTGGTTTATTTATACCATTTATTATAATATAATTTATAATTTGTTTATAGTTTATTAATCAACTTTTGTCACAAATTGGTAATGGAATCTGACCATGACAGTTGGCCAGGAAATTTTTCTATATCAGGATTGCTTCTGGTCTACTTCAATGAGAGGAGATTTCTCATCAGAATCATCCAATACTAAAGAAATTACAAGTCTGTATTTTCTCCCATCCATATATCCCTATCTGATGGTGATGGTGATGTCTACCTTATTAGATTTCTCAAGTCTCTACATATTATTTTATGTATCAAAAAATTGGACTCTTTATTTGGTAATTTTTTCAGCCTTTAAACTATAATTCATGTGAGATACAGATTTTATGACATAGGGGATCAACAAGAATCATATTGGAGAATTTGACATAAGTGAGTTGTAATGTAGATACCTAGTAGGAGCAGCCATATCATTCAAATCCTAGATTTGTTTGAGTTTTATCATATCTAAAAATCAACATGAGAGAGTAAGATTTTCAAAAAGGTGAAATTTTCAAAGCTACTATAAAGGAAGCTTGGGATGAATATTATGGTAGAGCTGATTATCATTGGCTTATATAAATTGGGAACTGTAATTCCAGCTTGAGAAGTAGTACCTTAGTTGGAACCTAAAGTGCCATTGTGCCTAAAGAGTGAAGGACCTGGAGTCAGGAAGATCTGAGTTCAAATTCAACCTCAGACACTTATAGTAGCTGAGTGACCTTAGGCTACTCACTTAACTCTGTTTGCCTCAGTTTCCTTGTCTGTACAATGAATTGATGCAAGAATAGAAACCCACTCTAATATTTTTGTCAAGAAAATTCCATATGATATAACAAAAAACAAGGAACTACTAAAGAATGACTACACTTTAAGAAAAGAATTTTGGCAGCTAATTAGAGGACTAACTAGTTGAGGAGAGATTTAAGTTGGGGCGACCATTCAGTTGGCTGTTGAAACAAGCATGAAATGATGAAAGTCTAAAGAGATAGATGTGTGAATCAAGAAAAGGAAATATAGATATATAATATACAGAACTACACATTTTTAGCTATGTAGCTACTTATGTAGTATGTATATATACATATATATTATGTGTATACACGTGTGTATATATATCACATATGCACATGTCACATGTATAATACATATGATATTGTGATGCTAGAAAGGACAAGAGTTGGCCACAGATTATTATACTTATGAGTTGAATTTAGGTAAGGAACTGAGCATAATCCCAAATTGGTAAAATTTAGTGATTCAAACAATAATGGCATGGATAGGGAAAATTAATACATAAATACACATACACACACAGATTAAGAAAGACAGACAGAAAGAAAGGAAGAAAGGGAGGGAAGGAGGAAGGAAGAGAAGCAGGGAAGAAAGAAGGAAGAAAGAAAGGAAGAAAAAGAAGGAAGAAAGGATGATTCAGAAGAGGGAAATATTTGGGAGAAAAGAACTACGGCTCTATTTTGGACATGTTGAATTTGACACATTCAAAAGGCAGTTGATGATACAGGACTGAAGATTAAGACTGAATAGTGATCTAGGAATTATTTGCATAGAACTGAATATTGAAGGAGTAGGAGCAATACCCTTCTTATTTCTTCTTTTAGTACTGTTTTTAATCTCTCTAGGCCCGAAAAATTTAATAAGATTTAGAAATTCTCTATAATTGGAAATATGGCATGGGTTCAACAGGAAATCTCTATAATCAGGAATGTGGAAAAGTTTCAGAGAAGAAGAATTGAGATGAATAAGTAGATAGAAATCAGGTTAGTGAGGAAAGAGAAAGGATAGGATCAGATATTTCTGACTACCCGAAAGCATATCATGGTTTGAAAGTAGGTAAAATAAAGAACAGCATGGAAATGATCTGAGAAGTAGCATGACATAGTAACTAGAAAGTTAGATACAAAGTTGGTTTCAAGCTCTGCCTTTGACCTGAACCGACAATGTGTATGATCTCACACAAGTTATTATCTCAGTAACTGGAAAGAAAAAAAAAAAAAAACCCTCTCTATGTATTAAGGTAGAACAGTCCTCATTGGAAGCTCTCTATTCTGATGAAATATTCTGTTCCTTGTTCCCCTTCCCCAACCTCCCCAAAATAGAAAATGAAAAAGTGGAAAAATTATCTTTTTTAAATCATTACTGGTACAAGATTAAAAAGGCCTGACCATACAACATTTTGCATGAGAAGAATACCAGATTGCAGCCTCAATATTAGTTATCTGTACAACATCTCAACCTAAATAAATATATGGTAATTTAAATTGAGGTTATGTTAAAAGAGGAATAATGTCAAAGGCTAGGGAAGCGATAATCCCATTATTCTCTCCTCTATTCAGATTAGATGTATTGTGTTCACCTCTATGTGGCATATTTTTGGAAAGATATTGAAAAGCTGCAGAATATACAGAGAAAGACAGAAAGCATGAGTTCATGTAAGGATTATAAGAAATGGGGATGTTTACCCAGGAGATGAAATTTAAAAGTTGTCTTCAGTTTTTAAAGGACTGTTATATGAAAAACAGATCACATTTTGTTGTTCATAGTTTTCTCTCACTGGTGAATTCTTCCAGGAGCTCCATCTTAGGGAAGGGCCTTTGAACAACAATCTCTCATTCTCTCGACTATGATCTCCTATCTCAGGTACTTCTTTCCACAATATCTTTGATTTTTAGCTCTTTTTAGGTGTTACGTTCTCATACCATAATGTAATATTCCTGAGGAAATTGTGTATTTGTATCTTCACTGCTTAGCATAGTAACACATAGTAAATTGTTAAAATTTGTTGACTGATCGCCCTAAAAGCAAAACTTGGCAGGTGCAGAAAGGCAGATATAATCTTAAGGCAAAGAAAGACTTTTAATTATGTTTAATAGAAAGCAAGCTTTTTGAAGCCAGGAACGATCTCATTTTGTCTTTATATCACCAGGAATTAATAAAATGTCTGGCATGTAATAGTTGCTTTATAAATGCTTGCTGAATGAATGGGGGGGGAAGGGGGATCTAGCAATTAAAATAGGCTATCTCAGGAAAGGGTATGTCCCTTCCCATGCTCTCCATTGGAAGTCTTAAAGCAAAAACTCAGTGACTATTGGTTGTATAACAGAGGTAATTGTTGTTCATACTTGGATGCTAAGGTAAATTTCTGAAAATCTGTGTATCATAATTGATTTAACAGAAATAGAATTTTAAATGTCACTTCTATATTAATTATAAATCCAGGGATGGATCATATGATTAAATTATGGAAAAATTCTCAGTATGACTTTAGTATGCAACTTAAACAAAATCCTGCACACATATTCTAGCATCCCTTTACAGCAAGCATATTTGTAAGCAGCAAGAAACATAATATATTAAAGCTGTTTTTTAAAATCATCTAATTCATCTTAACATTATATACATTAGGCAGCTAAGAATTTGAAAGCTTACATTCACAGATAGTTAGCAGAAAGTTGAGACAAGTATTCAAACTGCCAATGTTCAATTAAGTGTTCTATCCACTACAACACAATTAGCTACACCTTAATTGCTATTACTTCCTAATTTATGACAAATAGCTACAAAACCTATCATTAGACAGCTAAAGGATAGATAGTTCTACTTGGCAATCTGGAAAACCTGTGCTTGAATTCTATCATTACCCTGTCCAAGTCACTTAAACATGCTATTTCATCACCTGTAAAATGTAAATGATAATAGTAACTACCCCACAGAATTGTTTGTATGATGTGACAAATTTAAAGTGCTTTACAAGTCTTGAAATAGTTGAAATACACTTTATCTTTGTTATCTTTAACAAAAATCACCATTACAATTATTTTTATTATCTTCATCATCATTATTTGCCTTAGAAATACATTTTTTCTAAAGGAAATCAGTTTGTCCACAACTGGAATCTCTTCCATAGACAGCCTAAAAATGACAAAACTAGAAATAGCATTAATCAGAATTATTTTCTAAGTTTCTAATTGTTAAACTGGAAATTTAGTGGAACAAATTTCTTCTCAGTGAGCTAAAATCTGTATCTTAACTGTTGAGGCTTTTCCTGCCATTCATATGGCAGCCACTGTATGGTACCTTACATACAATGAATTTAGCTTCCCACCTTAACTTTGCCCCTTAACTAGATTGCAAGCTTCCTGAGAGCATGCAATAAAATGACCATTTCTTATGTCTTTTTTCATTTCATAAAACTAAATAGAGGCCCTGAATATATAATAGCTGTTCTGTTTCTTGGTGATATTACTTGAAAGAAGGAAAATAAATCACCCCCAGAATCTATTCATAAAAATAATTTAAAATTAAGATCTGATATTGAGAAAGACATGTTGTTTATAGTTCTTGCATTTCAGCCAGGGTTTTCTTATAAAGCCTCAGCATTTCATTGAAATCACCAAATAATTTCATTCAATACTTGATATTTGAGCTTCAACTAAAAAGGTAATGTTTCTCCACAGAGCAGGAACACATAAGTGATTATTTTTACCTGCTAGGTAGAAAAATTAGCAATTTTGATTTTTTTTTTAAACATTAAACACTTCAGGCTTCCCACTTCCAATTTCTTTTGATTTCTTTCCATTTCACTTTCAAGCAAGCCTCAAATTTTGGGCAGAAAAAAATGTCAGCTTTCTCAACACCAATCAAATGGCATCTTTCACAAGGCATTCTTCCAGAACCACAATTCCTTATTTAAGTCTCCAAGGAAGGTGGGAAGGGGGTGGAGTGAGTTTGCCTAAAACATGACTAGGGTTTGAAAACATCTGCCAAATGTCAGACTATATACTGAAATTCAGAGTAAAGGTAAATTTATTCTAGTTCGAGTCCTTGGCCAGATTCTACTACAAGTTTGAAAGAAATTGCTCAATAAGTACAGTCAATGGACTAGGATAGTAGTCAAAGAATCACAAGACTTCTAAAATAGTACTGTACTTGAAGGTTTGGGGGGAAATAGGGGGAAAAATTAAGTTGCACTTAATTTCACTAATGGACAAGCTAACACAGGTACTTTTGATTGTGACCTCCATTCTCTGAGACCAGAGTTAAGAAAAAGAAAAATTATATTTTGTTTTGTCCATACTTAGCATCTTTTCCAACACAGGCCCTTAACAACTCAACTATAACTTGAGGTCCTATAAAGTTGACCCCCAGAGTTGCCCCAAATTGAGTTATTTACCTAGGATCTCATAGTCACAAGGTATCAGAGGGCAGACTGGAACTAACATTTTGACAACTCTAAGGCCAGTATTCTGGCCATTTGTTGCCATCTTGCCCCTCTATTAACTTGGATTCAGGAAAACTTGAACTGGTATCCCACCTTGGACATTTACTAACTGTGTTACTCTGTGCAAATCACATTTTCTTTCTCAGATTGTTTCCTATTCTGTAAAATGTAGTTTATCTACTAGGGTTATTATGAAGATAAATAAGATCATATATGTAAAGCTTGAAAATTTTAGTGTTGATCTATGTTAATCTTTACATCAAAGCAATAATTATAACATTAGAATGAGGATCTCAATCCTCAGGATTGAACATCTACATAATCTCTATCATGTTCATGTTTGGAGTTAGAGCAGTGGGATCTAAGCCAATCCAATATCTACTTATTAAGAACCTATTAATTTCCAGGCTCTAAGCTAAATACTAGGGATATAAATGATAAAAAGAAAGACATTCCCTGCCCTCAAGGAGCTTACAATCTAAAAGGGATGGACAACATACAAAAGGAGGGTTCCAGGCTGAAATCAAAGCAGGAAAAGGTGGAGTCTTACTTTTAGCTCTTAGTTCAGATATTATAGAAGCATTTTCAATATATATATGCATGGTAGGTGCATTTGTTTTTATGACATAAAAGGAGAACTGAGGAAAGAAGACACATGAATATGGAACTTATTCATTATAAAGGACTCCCAGTGTGACAATTTCCTCTATCAATGAAGAATACAACCTGATTTAGTAGATAAATCCTGGAAAGTTACCCCAGAGTCACAAAGTCATATAACCATTAAATCTGGGGATATGAACACATATCCTCCTGACCCAGCATTTCATCTACTATTACATGACTCCTCCAAATGAAGACATAAGAGAAGTCATTAAATTCTGAGTTTGTATCAATAATGAGACAAATATATACTGACATTTATTTTAAGAATTTAAAATATAAGACATATATTCACTATAGAAGGAATATAAACAAAGGTGGTTTTCCCAATATGAAATCTAGGTCAAAGCAATGAGTGAACAAAATTGAGCTCAGTATGGCTTAATTAAAGTAATTAGTGAATAAAACCCAACCTTGTAGTAAGTGGTCTGGAATGATCCTTTCACTTTCTCATGATCAAAAAGAGAATGCTTTGGTAATTCACCTTACATTCTATTTGAAGAACTGCAAAAATACCCATTCCTTATCTGGTAGGTGACCAACTAATTATTTCCCTCATTAAGCCAACGACCCAAGAGCCAACACTCACTTACTTTGTAAATAGAAGGTAGAATCTGGTCCATTTTCAGTCTGTGAAAGACAAAGACATCGTAAACCGCTGACACGGCCAGCACAGTCACACCTTGCTCCTTCCACAACATACTGCACCCAGCGCAGAGTCCTGTCCCTAGGAACCAGCCCCAGGTGCTCAAGGAAGAGCCTCTAGTGGAGCAGTGCTTCACATAACACAGCAAAGAGAGCAGGAAGAAGAAGCTGGCTCCCACATCGGCCCTTCCCACGATGCCTGCCACTGCTTCTGTGTGAATTGGGTGGGAGGCAAACATTAGGCCAGCAATGAAGGTCCAATGTCCATCACCAAGGAGGATCTTGGAGAAGCTTGTGAAGAGACCGGTGACTGCTGCATGCAGCAGAACATTGACAAGATGATAGCTCCAGGGATTCAAGCCTCCAATGGCGTGATTAAAGCGAAAAGAAAGAGTACAAAGTGGCCTATAGGACTTGTGGCTGCCACTATGTGTAAGAAGAGTCCCCCAAAAATCATTGTAGAATATGTGAGTCCATGGCGTTTCTGGGAGAAGATCCTGATTAGTCTTGATAGCTCGGCTAAAAAACAAAATTATTTTTTAAAATAGAATTAAAAATAAAATACATTTTTAAATGGAAACAAATTGCAGTGACATTGTTACATCATTCCCTTAGCTCCAATACTGTGTGCTAAATGACATGATGTTTCATTTTAGCTAGGCTGTGATTATACAGAATGAATAGAAATAAGGGTGGTTTCCCAAAGCTTATGTTGTCTAATTTTGGAGGAACTACAAAGAATTTCTAGTCTCTCAAGATAATAAAATTTCAAGGTAAAACTTATAAGAGACATTCACAATTAGATATTTATTCTTTTCACTAATGATATTGTTACATGTTGAAATGTAATTATTTCTGAGAGGGAAAAATATTAAATCTTATTAATTGTTTACATTTCATCATAAAAGAGACCTTAGTGATGTCATAGTCCCAATTCCTCATTTTATACATGAGTATAAAGTGAAGATCAGAGATTTGAATGACTTTCCCAAGATACTATCAGTTAATTGGCAAAGCAACCCAAATTCTCTGGCATCAAATCTACTTTCATGTGAATGAATTTATCAGGTTTTTTTCCCCCTGAAAACAAATGTTAATAAAGGAAAAATTAAAACTAAACAAACAAACAAACAAAAAAACCCACCCAATGATGAATAAGTGTTAGGATAAAAAGGGACAGAAAGAATATCACCTCTGGGGTGATATTTTCATTGTTTGCACTCCTTGACTTAGCTACAATCCCAACACCCATCCTTCTTGATTACTCCAACTGACAGTGACCAACTTCTAATTTCCTTCAGTTTTTCCTGCCTTTGAAATATTTGGACATTTTCCTTGCTACTTAAATATGCCGTGTGTGTGTGTGTGTGTGTGTGTGTGTGTGTGTGTGTGTGTGTGTGTGTGTGTATTGACTATCCAACTAGAAATCAAGGTGTTATAAGGCAGAGACTATGCCCTATGTTTATCCTGTTTTCTTTATATCAGTGAATGGAGTAAATACTGCCCTTGCCTACTTCCCAATTTGCTTTAGTCAAGAACACAGCACTAATTTTTCACAGCAATTGGTTCCTAAGACAACAGAGAGGGAACAGACTTTGAAACCTTCCAGTTAGTAAGTATTACCAGAAGTACTAACAGGCCTTCAAAGCATATGTGTTGTTAAAGTTTCCATATTTGTTTCATAAACATTTCTTCTCACCTCTGCTCCATCCATCCTACTGTAAGCTCTTTGAAGGCAGCAGCTAAGTTATGCATTCTTTTTTTCTCATCATTGTATCCTCAGCCTTTAGCACAGACATGCTTATAGAAGGTGTCTGATAAACATTTGCTGAGTCCAATTCTCAAGTAATCTTCCCTTACTACCATCACTCACACAAAGGTCAATCCAATTTTTATTTGGTACATAAGGGTATATAAAAATAAAAAGATCTAGGTCCTGAAAATATTTTCCCCATCCCACTGGTCCTTCCATGAGAAGTATCTCATTGTTTTTTTGTTTTTTTTTTTTTTTTTTTGTTTCCATTATTAAAATGGATTAAGCCTATCACAGCTTAGAGCCAGAAAGGACCACAGAGTTAGTTGTATCTAAAACCTCGAGAAAAGGAAACTGAGACTGAGGGCGACTTCCTCAATGTCACACAATTGCTGAAACCATGTTTTGACTACTGCTCAAATAACTGCCATTTAACAGTTTGAGTTTTGAATTTCTTTTTTCTGTGCAAAGCACAAGAGTTACATGTCTCTGATACATTAAATATAAGAGGAAAATTCAAACCGAGGTCTTCTGACTCCAAGCATAATATTCTTTCCCTTTGCAGCACATGATTAGAAAACAAATAAAGGGGTGCTTTCAGTTGCCATCAGACCAAGAAGGCTTTGAGAGTACCATCAAATGATGTCTACTGGTTGGGAGCGCTCTACTAAGTCATTAACATCTTGAGAGCAGAGGGATGTTATATAACAAAACAGCAGATTTCAAAAGAAGTCATTCTAAAAGGCATAAGGGTGCCAAGGCAGGCAGGTTTAAGGTGACATAAGGGCACAATATAATGGGTACTGGTGTTTTAAAGTAAACTTCATTTGCATTGGGCTAGTCTATCTATTTTTCCAAAGTACTCTATCAGCTGAATTTTCTCCAGAGGATTAAAACATTCTGAATGCTTATAATTGGTTGTGGCATGTGGGAAAGGGACAATAGACTTGATGAAACCATGTTTTGAATAACACTAAGTTAATTGATTGCATACCATATTTTAATAGTTTGACTTTGAGTTTTGATTTTTTTCTACACAGAGTACGAGTTACAAGTCTGTATGTATTGACTTTGTGCTAAATGAATTTCCATATAAATTGGCTTTTAAAACATTAGAAACAGATGTTATTTGGGATCCATTAAATTAAAACACCCTGCAATGACATTCATCAGAATCTAACCCAGGAGTAATCGCTTAAGACTTGATAGGTTATAATTAAAATTTAAAAGAAATACAAAAACTGACAAACTGCCAAACAGCATTGTCAGGAATAACTGATCTTCTAACAAGACTAGAATGAGACCCTCACTGGCCTTTGCACCAAAGCATTAATTCACACATTAGTATGAATATTACTGACATTAGGGAGAAACATCTACATAACTGCCACCATGTCCACATTTGGAGTTAGAGCTATAAAGCAGTGCAAAGACAAAACAATCTTCCAGGAGGCTGAGAAGCTCACCTAAAAATAATAGTCACTGGATAGTACTGATAGAAATGGTGGGTAGGGAGGATGATAAATATCAGGGGATCAGAATTTGAAAAATGGTTAAGGATCAAAAACCAGAGTTCTTCCAGTCATCAGCTCAGTATCACAAGTATGCACATATACACACATGTATATATAGCATATAAAGTATATTAAGAGATGTATATAAAGAGATGATTCCAAAGTTTAATTTTATTAACTGTTGATTTACTGAAATAAATAGATACATCTATAGGCTACAAAGAATGCAGAACTCTTACAAATCATCAAGAAATTAATCAACATGGATCTACTATCATCTAATCAAGCATCTACTTTGTGTCAGACATAGGCAGTGGGAATACAAAGACAATAATGAAATAGCCCCTGCCTTTGAAGAACTCCCATTCTTCTGGGTAAAAGGGGCTTGGGAGCAGCGATAAAAGTATATGCAAAAGAAAGACAAGATGATCTGAGGAGAAGATAAAGGCTAGATATTAGGGATGATGTCATTTGCAAAATGGTGCTTGAGAAGAATTTTGGTGGAAATGGGAGTTTAAGAATCAAAACTGAGAGGAAATGGGCAGTACAATGACATGCAGATGGAAGATGATGTAATAGTTGTGGATAACAACAAAAAAAGTTAATTTGGATAGATTATAGAATTCATTAAATGCAATCATATATATTAAACTTAAAAAAGTAGAGTAGGGTCACGGTATAAAAAGCTTTAAAAACAGTTTATTGTAGATGTATTTATCATCATCATCATTGTCAACAGCAGCATTTATGCAGCACTTTAAGATTTATAAAGCATCTCACAAATATGATTTTATTTTATCCTCATAACATCCTTGAACATATGAATGATTTTACAGATAAGGAGATTGATGCAAATGGAGGCTGCCTTCCTCAAGATCACAAGATATATTCTGAGGTTATATTTGAGCTCAGGCCTTCCAGAGTCCAGGGTCAATATTTTATCCACTGAACTAACTGCTTGCTAATAATAATAGTTACTGGATAGTACTGATTGGCTTATTGAATAATCAACATTGTCACAAAAATAAACTCAGAAATTAAATCAATATTGAAATTCATTTTTTAGTTGTCTTTTCCCCACCTACCTGTGTGTTATGGGATGCTTCTTTATTATAATTTTGGATTGATTTATGATACCAGGAGACTTTTCCCTTATGTTTATTTGTAATATACCAAAATGCAAAGTATAATAGATAGAATGCTAACCTCAGAGCCTAGAATTCTTGAATTCTAGTGCTTTCTCTGACATATTGAAGCTGAATAACTCATCTAAATTCTCAGGTGCCTATAACAAATTTTGAAAAACAACCAAGAAAATAAAGCTAGTCAGAGTTTGAACATCATATTACAGATTACATATATGTCCATGATGGAAGTTATTTCAGGGTCATTTAAATAGCTATGTATTTAAGGAATATATATAGACAAAAAAATCTTAAATGACATAAATGTATTATTGTCTTACCAAGTTTATGAACCAGAATGTGGATCAGAGATTTCTCTGATAATGGGATCAGTGATAAAATGCCTTCTACTGAACAAAGTGTCACTGCAACTTAGTTTTCAAAATTTGTTATAGGCACCTGAGAATTTAGATGAGTTATTCAGCTTCAATATGTCAGAGAAAGCACTAGAATTCAAGAATTCTAGGCTCTGAGGTTAGCATTCTATCTATTATACTTTGCATTTTGGTATATTACAAATAAACATAAGGGAAAAGTCTCCTGGTGTCATAAATCAATCCAAAATTATAATAAAGAAGCATCCCATAACACACAGGTAGGTGGGGAAAAGACAACTAAAAAATGAATTTCAATATTGATTTAATTTCTGAGTTTATT
This sequence comes from Antechinus flavipes, assembly GCF_016432865.1. NCBI lineage: Eukaryota > Metazoa > Chordata > Mammalia > Dasyuromorphia > Dasyuridae > Antechinus > Antechinus flavipes. Next base: position 250,236,234 of record NC_067402.1, on the reverse strand, counting down.
TTTGTGACAATGTTGATTATTCAATAAGCCAAGCTATGGATAACAGAGGAAACTTATTTCTAGAAACTATGGAAAGAATGGGAACAAATTATGTGAAAATAAAACATTTTAGCCACAGTATTCTAGAGAAAATAAAGACTGAGAGACTGTCACTGAAAACAAAAAGAATTTGTCTCCAGTGAAACAAAGACAAAAGTGTCTTTCTTTCTTTATTTATTTATTTTTACTATCCAAAATCTTTAAGGAAGATTTATCCTTTTCTTAGATATGCTCACTTTTTGGTCTTCTGTTTCTATTTTTATTTTTTTTCCCCTTTTAGAATATGTCACTAAAGGTCCAATGAATTGTAAATCTTATCAATGGTGTGGGGGGAAAATCTGCCCTGCCATCTTTATTTGCCTTGTATGAGACTCAATGCTAAGAGCATTTTGATTGTTCTTTGCAGTTGCACTAGCACATAATGAACAATCATTGCTCAAAGTGAAAAAAGATATAAGATCTTCTGACCATCAAAGTTTTATTCTTAAAAGGTTATGCTAATAAAGCACATGCTTTGCCAGGTTCTAACAAGCTGGCAAAATTTCAAGTATAATGCCTATTATAATTTGAGGGGCTCTCTGACCAGAGTGAGACTTTGGAAAGAGCATTGATTTTGGATTCAAATGACTTGGATTCTAAATAAGCAATATTAGGTGCACTAAAAACATTGGTCTGAAGTCCTGTGTGGACTTGAAGTTATTTAACCTCTCTGATCCTCAATTTCTTTATCTGTACAATGAAAACATAGGATTAGAAAGGCTCTGTGTTTTTTGAGCTCTGGATCTTTGATTATCAGTATGAGTATTCCCTCCCTCAATATAATTTGCATTTCCTCTAGTTTGAACAAAATATTCACTATGCTGAAGGTGACATTTTAAGAAGTCTTTCCAAGCTTATGACTTGGCTGGATAACATGACTCAACATTTTTCCAGATGAATGGAACTTGCCAGAGTTTACTCATTGTAGGCAGAAACCTTTCAGAACCTTTCACCTTTATGCCATTATTTGGCATCAGAATGAGACATGAGTTTCTATTAAGGTGTCCTTGTGTGCAAATAGGTGATGCAATGGTTAGAGAACTGGATCTGGAGTCAGGAAGATTCATCTTTATGAGTTCAAATCTGAACTTTCCAGCTGTGTGACCCTAGGTAAGTCATTTAACCTATTTGACTAAGTTCTTCATGTGTAAAATGAGCTGGAGAAGGAAATAGCAAGTCACTCTGCTGTGATTGAAAAATGACTGAATTATATATGCAGAGAGAATAAATAAAAACAAATATCTCTTTTAGACTTAGCTACTCTGTTCAATACTATGATCGAAGACAATTCCAAAGGACTTCTTATGAGTTAAAAAAAAAATGCTACTCATCTCCAAGAGAAAACTGATGAACTTAGTGCAAACTGAAGAATTATTTTTCACTTTTTCACACATATGACTAAGAAGGAAATGTTCTACATGATTTCATGTATATAATTGATATGTGGTGGTTTTTTTTTTTGTTTACTTGTTATTTTACTGTCTAAGTTGGTGAGAGGGAAATAGGAGGGAAAGAATTTGATACTTAAAATTTTAAAAAGAATGTTAAAATAAATAAACAATAAATTTGATAATTTTAAGGGAAAAGAAATCTTTTTTTTTTTTTAATTTGGCCACTAGAACTGGAATTCGTATATTAGAATTTTCCCTAGCATTTAAGTTAATGTTTCTAGAATGCCTAGATAAATGAAAATGGGTTCCCTAGAAGGACTTATTAGTTCTTATATTATCATTTACTATTTGAAAGATAAAGTGGAAAAGTGGGAAATATATTAATTCACTAGTCACAGAAGATTGGTTCAAATATTGCCTCTCATGCCTACCTACTGTATGTCTTTGGACAAGTCACTTTTCTCTTTAGGCCTTGGTTCCCTTTAATATAAAAGGAAAATTTTGGACTAAATGATTTCTAAAGTCTAAATCTATGATGCTATGAGCATCTCTATAGGAACTTCCAGTACTTATTCAGATTACAATTCTAAATCTATGATCCTAGAAGAACAACACAGCTTCCACCATGCTTGTTGGGAGGGAGCATGGAATCATGAAAAAGAATACAGGATTCATACTCAGAGGGTCTAGGTTCAAATCCCAACTCAGACCTTACTTATATGAACTAAGGCAAATCATTTAATCTTCATAAGCCTTGGATTTTTCATCTGTAATGACAGGGTTGTATTGAATAGTTTCTGAGGTCCCTTCCAGCATGAGAGCTATGGTAATAAGGTCCTTGGATTATTTTTTAGTGCTGATTTATGTTTGTTGTTATTTATATTGCTACTGCATCATAATATTAACTTATGTTGTACACACCATTCACTAAAACTCCCAGATCTTTTTCACACAAATTTTTGTCCATTCATCCATATTTTTAAAATATACAGATATAGAAGCCAGATATAGAACTTCATACTTATTTCCATAATATTTCATCTTAGAAATAATCCATTTGCATCTGATTTTTGATTCATTTTGTCAGTCTCTTCTCCCAGACCTGTGCTATATACAAAAATGAAATAAAACTCCCTCTATACCATGATGAAGGTCTTTGATAATAAATTTTAAGTATCATTAGCTAATATGTTGATGTTACTATCTCCTCTCTCCTCTTTTTAAGAGTTAGGGAATGAAGATCAATTACCAGAGCAGAGGCAGATGAGAGAAAAGTTTGGGCTTGACATCTAAAAGGAACTTCTACTTTCCCAGATAAAGTGTTGCATAATTGCTAAGTATTATTATGATGATCATCATTCCTACTGCTGCCAAGTCAGGCTTAGAATTTCAGAGAGAAAATGAAAATTATTAACTTTTTAATCCAGTTAAGTAGTGGGTTATTTTAGCTTAACAAAGATTCTCATCCAATCATAAATTACTTACCAAAGATATTTTTAAATTTTATAAATGAGAAATCCTAAATGGATTTAGATGACAGATATTTTGTGTGCTCAAAATAACAACTAAATGCATTCATTCATTATCTATTTATTAAGGGCCTATGTGCCCAGCACTGTGCTGTACAAATAGCTAAAAGTAAATAACCCTTGACCTCAGGGAAACTACACTGTACTTAAAATATACTAAATGTACACATAAACCTAATTTCTAATAATATGAAATCACTGGGGCGAGAACAGGCATCAGAGTAGGAATTTAAGCCAATTGCCTATAGCAGTCATCTCAGACCCAAATAGAAAAGTGGCCACTAAACATAATAAAAATCTGGAACACTGCATAATTGACTTAATTTTGAAATATAATGTTTTATTGTATTTTTATTTACTTTGCTAAACATTTTTCTGCTTACATTTCTATCTGTTCTAGTCTTGGGGAGTATTGCTGCTACTGGATCCCATATTCAATATTCCATATCTGGTCTGGACCACTGGGAACTTAAGTGACATGCTAAGGGTCACATAACTACTGTGTATCAAGGACAGAGATTAAACACAGGTATTCCTTGCTGTAAGGAAACCACTATACCTAGTCTCACACAATACCTTTCAATTATTATAGCTGGCACTTGCATAGTGCTTTAATATTTGCAAAGTACTTTGCATATGTAATCTAACATTATCCTTGAAACATCACTGGAAGATAGGTGGTACCATCAATATCTATTTCAGAGATGTGGAAAATGAGGGTAGAAGTGACTTTCCAGTGTCTGAGGCAGAATTTTAAGTCAAGTCCTCCCTGTCTCACACTCAGCACTCAATCACAGTGCCTGGCACATAGTAGACATTTAATAAATGCTCAATGATTCATTTATTTATTGATACATTTCCAATTACGTTAGCATCAAGGATAGGGAAAAATATGTAATGAGTCTAGAAAAATTATACTGAAGCTAAGTTGTATGAATACATCAGAAATTCACTATTCTTAACATTTTACTTTTACTTTATTTTTCTCTCTCATAAAATACTCATTTTTTTCTGTCATCACTTTACCATCCACACAATAAAAACCCATATTAAGATTTTCATTAGTTCATAATGACTATATCTGTGAATGTATCTGCCTAATATTGTGGTGTACTGCTCAAATAAATCAGAGTTCCAAACATAATGGGCCCAAGAAATGTTTGGCTTTCTAAAGTTAAATTTGGATACCACTAGGAGAAACAGGATGCGTTTTCACTGACAAAGGCAATCTCAAGGATAATTAGTATTCTAAAAAGGCCATGTTCAATGGATTATTATCACATGAAGAAAAAGAAAGGCCACAACTGGTATCTGGTGCTGTCCTAAGTGCTATTTGGTCTACAAAATCAAAGGAAAAACAGTCCAGGAATCCTTGGTTTCCCTACAGTAAGGCAGCACAAGTTGAGGATTATTTAAGCAACAGTTGTTGTCTTTCAATCTTGAAGAGGACCAAAATGACATCAGTATGCTAGAGTCAAGTTACAGTATTTGACTGTGGTTGGGTAGTAGTCCTGTGCCAGTGTCTCCCATGTCATAAATCACCTGTAAAGTTCTTGAGACCTTGAGAGTGTCCTTCTATAGCTTTTTCTGACCACCCTGTGAGCACTTGTCCTGTGTGATTCAACATAAAATAATCTTTTTTGGCAAGCATACATTTGGAATAAGAACAGTATGGCCAGCCCAACAGATTTGTGTTCTCTAAAATAGAATTAGAATGCTTGGCTGTTTAGTTCAAGAAAGGACCTTAGTGTCTAGTTACCTTATAGATGGCACTAGTTCACACAAATTTGTTGAATGACTTTAAAGGAAAGTAATTTCAAATACATAGTCATTTTCCTAACAGTGATAGTGAATGGTTTACTACAGAAAATAACACATCCTAAGGAAAGGATTCTCTTAACTTACAGGATGAGATTCTAGGAAGGGTCCTAGATCTGAGTATTTTTTGGCCATTAAAATTAAAAGAAAAAATTAGGTAAACTTAAAGAATACAATTGAGTAAAGGAGGACTAGTATTCCTCCCAGATTCTGGGACTGTCTGTTCATCTAAGTCCTGTTTCTCCCTGAAATTTAGCCTCAATCAAATCACTTATATTGGATTCTTGCTTCCATTTCAATCAAACAGAAAAGTCAAGAAGCTATTTTTAGATATATATTTATAATGCATCCTTCTTGCCTTGCTCATATAGAAATGTTTTCACTCTTTCCTTTGTATTTACATAGGTCCTGAGATGATCGCAAACTACATAGAATATTCTTGTTGATATTTTTGGCATGCCATGGGACCTATAGTTAAAACAATTGTAACAAGATTTAGTACTATAGCTTGTGTTTATTAAGGACAGAGTACTTGACTTCAAATAGGGAAGAACTGAGTTCAGATACTACATGTAGCACTGTGATCATGCATGGATCATTGATCATTCTGAGTTATCAGCTTCATCATCTGAAAAATAGGCATAATAAAAAATTATAGTAAAGTTAGTAGGATGTTTTCTTTTGTGTGCAGTATAAAAATTATGATTTCATTGGTATGTGAAACTTCTAAGGAAAACATTCCCTCTATTAATTCAAATTGTGCCTATTTGGCAATTTACAGCCTTAAGTATTACTTAGAGATATTGAGAAAATAATTAATTTGCCTAGGGTCACAAAGCTAGAATATGTCAGAGGCAGAGCATGAAACAAAATTGTTCAATTATTTTAGTTGTGCCTACCTCGTTGTGACCCCATTGGGGTTTTCTTGGCAAAGACACTGGAGTGGTTTTCCTTCTTTAGCTTATTTTATAGATGAGGAAACTGAGGCAAACATGATTAGTGATTTACCTAGGGTCAGATAACTAGCATCTTCATGACTCCAGGTTCAGTGCTTCCACCCACTATACTTACCACCTAGCTACTATTCCCTAGATATTACCATATACTATCTCCTTGAGTAATTTCTGAAACTCTTCAAAAATTTTTCTTTCTAGTAGAATGTAAGTACTTCATAAAAGGGAATATATATAGGCATTGTCTTTGCATCCCCTATGCCTAGCCTTATAATCACTTAATAATCACATGGTAAATCACTAAAATAACAACAAATCAGCTACTCTGGAATTGAATTAAATTAATAATCTGAATAAAGATGGAGATTCCCGGACAGATCAGATTCTTGGTTCTCTCAATAAGACAGTTTCACAAAGTATATCAGACTGAAAGAAAGGAACTGCAGAATAGCCTGAATCCTCATATAAGACACCATTTTGTTAGTTCTATCAAGAAAACATAAATATCCAGGCAGAAGGCACCACAGTACAAGGCTCAGTAAAACACATATAGAGAAATATGTTCGACCTGAAATTCACTCTGTAAAGCAGTCTTTATTTTTCCACATAATAAGCTCTTGATTAAAACTGTATGTATGCACACACGTACATATGTGAACATGTGAACCAGTATTAGAACAATTCTTAGAAGATAAAATTATTTTAATTGTGCAGTTATTAGTATTTTGTAGAATTTGTGAACTTACTCACAAAAAGCAAAATAATTCCGAATATTGCTTTTACTTTACTTATAAAATGTTGCTTTACTTCACCCTAATCCCTTAATCTTTAAATATTATTTTAAAACTAAGAGTCCTAGAAAATCTGGAATAAGAAAAGGCTTTAACAGTCCTATAAAAATAATTTTTCATGACCAAAGTAGATGTCATCACCATCATCAATAGTTCATAAATATAAAGAAGTATTACATCTATGAGAAATGATGAATGGGTGTGGAGAATACAAACACAAGGAGGCACATAAACAGGTGTAATGTGAATTATGCAGAATCATGAAATACCCACAGAGAAACATAATGATAACAATAATATATTAATGATGGTGGTGATGGCCCTTCAGTTTTGAAGAGGACAAATGACAGGAATAAATGAGAAAAACAAGAAAAATGAAACTTCAAACTGGATTATTATAATGACCAATCTAAGAGACAAGGAAAACATGAGAAAATTCACCTTTCCTCTCTTCCATTAAAATGGTGGGGAACTGTGAGTGTGAAGCATTACATATACAGGCTGACTTGGCTAATGTTCTGGTTTCCTTTGCAAAATTGCTTTATTTTATCTCTTTTCTTATTTGTTTATTGAAAGATAGTTTTCTAGCTATGGGAGGAGGTTATATCCATTTGTAAATAAAAGTTTCATAAAATGTATCAGATTTTTTTTTAAAAAAGAAAAGAAATGTTATATAGGCTAATAAATAACCTAGAATTTTATATTATAAAGTATAACAAAAACCATACCCATCAATGTTTTGGCCTACCCACATCCCTTTTGTGCTCTAAAATACAGATTTCACTTTAAGTATACATATACACACATCTGAGAGAGATCAAACTTTGAACATATTGCTGCAACACACACAGAACATGGGAAGTTTCACCAGAATGGCTTGTGATGACAGGGTATGCAGACATCTCTACAATAAAATCAGCCTCAGAACTAAATCAGAAAGGTCTTCTGAACACAGCAATCTACCATTGCTGATGAAAAACAGATCTGGTCTGAAGAAAATGCTCTAATTTAAAACTAACACAGATGAACCTATGTGGAGTACTAAAACATTTGGTCCAGAAACCACCAGCAACTTTCTAATTTGTCATGAAAAGCCAAAGGTTTCTCATCTGTGTTGAGGGGGGTAAAAGACAAATCTATTTTAACAATTGAAATGGAGTAGGGTTCTATGATGTTTTTTGTTCATCTCCATTCTTCAACTAAAGCTATAAGAACATGTAATAAATTAACCCATGGTATGTCTCCTTTCTACAGAACTTCACACAAAGCTGCTTCTTTTTAAAAATATTATCTAAAAATCAAAATGACCTTAAAAATCAGGAAGAGCTGCATAAAAAGAGTATTATCTAAATCCCAAGATACAATTGCACATTCTTGGACAATGAAGATCTCCAGTAAGAGAAAACCCACTAACTCTCTAAAAAGTTCACTTCACTTAGGAGAGTTCTAATGCTTAAGGAGGTACTGCCTTCTTTAAATCTGCTTCTTTGCAACTTCTTAAAATGGTTCTTGGTTCTGTCCAAAAGTACCAATTAGCACAAATCTAATTGCTTTTTTGTACAACATTCTTTCCACTACCAGAAGATACATATCATGCCCTGCTCCACGTCTTCTATTTCCCAGTCTAAACATCTCCAGCTTCTTGATTAATATTCATATGGCATGAGTTGGAGGCCTTTCATCATCCCTGCTACTTCCTGTGAATACTCTCCATCTTGTAAATAGGTTTCTTTCAATATGATACTCATAAATGGATATAGTATTCCATATGTAGCCTGGCCATTACAATATAGCATGGGACTCTCGCCTCCATTGGTTCAAATACCATGAATTCCTTAATGCAACCATTGTATATTTTTGGCTCCCACATATCATTGTTGACTTGTATTGAGTTTACAAATCCCTATTAAATCCCTCATCCTTTTCAAGACAAACTGCTATTGATCTGCATCTAATACATGTGAAGGTAATTTTTTTCCCCACCCAAGGATAAGACTTCAAATCAATATTAATCAATGTTAAAGTACATATTTTTAGCAGAAGGTGTTTCCTCATCCAGGAATTCTCTGTGGTCAATGAAAGCACAGATCCAGTCCCATTCATATCCAAATCTCTATTTTATCAAATTGACATAATAAAAGTCTATCAAGCATTCTCAAGAGTTTATGAACTTAAAAAGCTTTTTTTTAATAATTCTATTTCAATAGATATGATCTCTTTTGCAATTCAATATGTTTTGCTGGAAAACATTATTCTGAAAAGTGATCTATAGGTTTCATCAAATGATCAGACATAATAATACACAAAAATAAAACTTCCTAGTCTAGATCCTTGAGTCATGAGTCTAGACTCAGTCATATGCCATGTTAGCTATCTCTACAATCATCTACAAACCTGATAAGAGTATTGTATGTCCTTTGATCAAAGTCAAACGTTCTCTGACTTTTAAATTTTTGGATCCTTATATTTTCTTTAAAATTGCTGACAAACCTTCCATATTGTTGATGTTTATCATATCTATAAAATAACTATATTAGAAATTAAAATATTTTAGTATATTATGAAAACAGTATTGACTTGTAGTTTCAAGCACTCCCCAGTTGTACCCAGGTATATTTCAAGAACTGATGAGTTAAGTCACTGATTAAAAAGTTAAATAGCACAGAGCCAAGAATAAAGTAGCTAGCAAACATTATTGGAAACCTCTTTCCAAGTTAATGTTGAACCATTCTTAGGGATCAGTCATTCAAACAGATCTAAATTAGTACAAACTAATAGTGTCTAACCTAACAGTGCCAAAGTCAAGAAAAATATGCCTGTAAATTATAGATTGATTTAGAAAAACACAAATCAACATTATCTATTTTGTATTGTATTTTTACTTATTTTGTTAAACATTTCCCAATTACATTTTAATCTGGTGCTTTGAGAGTCACCAGTTTAACATCTGTGATCTATATGTAAGATATTTTCAAAATCCTTAGCTATCTCTACAGCATTCCCTTATCTATCAGTTCAATAATGCAGTCAAAAAAGGAAATGAGGCTAGTCTGATATGACCTGTTCTTTGATTAATCCATTAAAGGTGTAATCATCACTATACTTTTCCAGTATACCATACCTTTGATAAATAGATACTAGAAGTTTTGCCAGCAAATGAAGTCAAGTTCATTGGCTTCTAATTAACAGACCTCCTTTGTATACGTTCCAGTCCTGTGGTTTTCCAAGCTATTAACAAACATGGCACATACTTTTTAATATGGTTTAAAAATAATGAAGAACCTATTAGTCAGCTCTTCAGCATAGAGTGGCCAAAGCTTAGCAATTGTTGGTATTCCAAGGTTTGATTCTTTAAGATCTGAATTAGTACAACATCTATGATCTTCATTTTTCTAAAAAGACCTAACTCTAGGAGATCTGGTTTCAAACATCATCATAAAAAACATACCATGATTTGCTGAAAATGACTTAGCTATTCTCAGAAATACAATGATCTAAGACAATTCCTAAGGACTAACGATGAAAAATGTTCTTCATCTTCAGAGAAAGAACCGATGGAGTCCAAATACAGATTGAAGCATACTTTTTCTTTAATTTTACTTTTCTTAGGGTTTTGGGGGGCTGTTTTCTTTCAAAACATGATTAATATTGAAATATGTGTTTGCATGACTGCGCATTTATAGCCTAAGTAAAATTTATTGCCTTCTTAATGAGGGGGAAGAAAGGGAGAGGATCTGGTACTCAACATTTTTAAGAAATTAATGTTAAAATTATTTTTACATGTTACTGGGGAAAAATAAAATATTCAATAAATAATTTTAAGATATAATAAAGAACTGAACAGATGCTATATGAAACCAAACTCAACCCATATCACTTGAGAATAGGTTCTATGTTACAAAAATAGCACATTATTTTTGAAAATTAGATTAAATACCGATACCACAGAATCTCAGAGCTAAAAGGGATCTCAAAGATTGTATAGTCCATTTCATACTGGAAATAGAATCGGACCACATGCCTGGAAAATATTTCTCCATACTTGAAAAAGTATTTAATTCTGTCTAAAAAAAAATTCAATATACTAGAAGAAATTGGCATGTATTTAATGAATTTATCATTAACACATATGCCAAACTCTCAATGAGGCAGATAATATAATTTTGGGTTAGATATATTTTGAGCTATATTATAGGATCACAGATTAAGAAATTAAAGGATCTTCAGAGGCTATCTAATCTGACTCCCACATTTTATAGATGAGAAAAAGTGAAGCCCAAAGTGATTAGTTAGGTAATTTGCCCAAAGTTTAACCAAGATTTTTAAGTCTCTAGACAGAGAGATAGATACGAATAGAGATAAAATACCATAGTTTCTTTAAATATTATCTCTTATAGCTTTTGAAGACAGACAAGGACTCTAAACAGCACTGAGGTTCCATGTTATGTACATAAAAGATAATCTCTCCTGAGTAGCAATTTCACCAGTTTGGATCCAAAGCTCCTACTGCAACTATTTCTCATTACCCACTGACAGCATTGTCTTCTTCACCAATATAAGATAAATCCATTAACTAATCTTTACCTCAATAGGGATTCCCTCAAAGGGATGTAGGATGTCACAGATTTGGTTGTTATTTCTCCTAACTCAGATCAAAATATATTCCTACCTGCTCAATCCATGCAAATCTTACCAAGGTCATTTGGTACATTTACTACAGGGACTCCACCCAGTTCACTAACACAAAGATAAGCTGCAACACAATTTTCTTGGGTGGAATATGCAATGAATGAATGATAATAATTTCCCTCCCTAGTAGATTGTGATGTTAGTCATCTAAAGTGGGAATGACCATATACAAACTCTAAGATTTGAACAGAATCTTAAGCAACAAAGCATAGAGAAATAAGCAGACAAAACAATTTACAACCATGATGTAATAAACAGAAGCAAAGGATAAAAGATAAAGGGACCAGACTGGAAACAAGTCAAGCTCTCAAATAGGTCTATTTGGCTACAAACCAAAGAATAATCTTCACGTATATAAAATTTAAGATGGACTATGGATTAGAAAGCAGGCTTATTCCTGACATATTCTCACACACGGCTAACAATGTTCACAAGTGCTTCAGTTTTGTTTTAACCTGAAAAATAATATATGTTTTACATCCCATGCCTTTGTAAATAAAAATAACAAGCAGTATTAAAAATCATCTGTGTTTTAAACAAATAAAATGCAAATTGGCTACAAATGATCTACTATCTTGATAGATCTACCATCTATCATCTGAAGCAGGGTTTCTTAAGCTAGAATATAAATTTTTCTTTTAATATTTTGGTAACTATTTCAAATGAACTTATTACCTTTGTAATCCTTTAAATTTGATTTTATGCATTTGAAAACAGGATTCTAATAAGTTCATATGCTTTAACAGATGGCCAAAAAGAAACATGAAACAAAAAACCTTAAAGAACTCTCATCTACAGCAATTAAACAACTAAATAGTTGACTATCTTGGTGGGGGAAGGGGAAGTTGGTATTGTGAGAGGAGCAGAGAGATAATAGCATGCTTCATGTCAGGGTCACTACAGTAAGACTACACTGATTTAAGCACTAAGAAAGTAACATTAAATACTGATTATGGGAAAGTATCAGATCTGGACAGCTTGGAATGCTACATTAGTACAGTGTTTTAATGCTTTACTTTCCGGGTGCATACTATAGAGATGGAATGGAATATAAAAGTGCTATAACTCTCCAAGGACATTAACCACTGTAAAAAAGGAACTCCAAATGGTGCTGTCTCTAAAAGGTAGTAGGTCACTGGGGAAAGTAATTTTTCAAAGCTCTAGAAACATTGGCACTTTAACTTTCAGCCAGTCAAAGAGATAAGGCTGGCTGTCTCAGCAACAGAATCTACTTTCTTCAATTTTTAATGTCTGCCCATTCCAGGTTTCCCAAGAGAACGCATCGTATTACTCATGGCATCACAAATGGATTGGACTGTCTGTATATGTGCATGTGTTTTTAAAAAGTAGAGGAGGAAATCATCAATCAACAATTCATTTTAAATGAAAATTTGATAAACGTCAGGATACTGCACCATAAAAGATCCTCTCTCCTTCCCAAAAGAAATAATAATAATAATAAAGAGTCCATCTCATTGTCACCCTTCAGGAGAATTAAAATGAAAAGAAAGCCCCTAATGTGGAAGCACATGTTTTTTATTTCCTTTTCTATAAGCACACAGGTATAAGCATGTTCAAATGGTGATGGATTCATCTGGAATGTGGAAGACCAAGAGGTTCACACTTATAAAGATCAACAGTTGTTTTAGAAATTAATGACACCACATCTTAAACCTCTGCACAAGTTCTAAACTGATCCAGGTGCTATCATCAGGGTAGAAACAGATGCAGTGTTAGCACATTAAATGGGAGACCTGAGCTCCTATATTGCTTAATAGACTCCACATGCTGAACAGGATCAAGATGGGATAGAGTACATTCCAACCACCAAATGTTGAATGTTCAAAGTATAAGAATCTTGTTATTTATGCTACATTCAGCTATAACCTCCGCAGAATTAATAGCATTCCAATCCAACGGCTTTTAACAAGCATTCATTAAGACTCTCTAAAGTGCAAAGCACTCAGTGAGGTATTAGGATTATTGATTTTTTTAATGTCTCCCCTCAAGGAGCTTACCTTCTACTGAGAATTACCTTCTACAAATAACACTATTGCCCCAGTGGTCTTATTTTACATTAACATCTAACTTTAAAAACCAGGTAAAAAATTAGAACAATAAATAAACACTACAAAAGTTTGGTAGTCTTTTTTGAATAATATTTTATTTTCCCCAATTACATGCAAAAAAAGTTTGTAACATTTGTTTTTATTAAATTTTAGATTCCAAATTCTTTCTCTCCCTCCTTCTCTACTCCTTTCCCTGAGATGGTAAGCAATTTGATATAGGTCATGCACGTGCAATCATGCAAAACATTTCATATTAGTCATGTTGTGAAAGAAAACAAAGAAAAACACATACAAGTGAAAATAGTATGCTTTGAACTGCATTCAGACTTCATCATTTCTTTCTCTGGAGGTGGACAGCATTTTCCATTATGAAAGGTTTGGTGTCATTGATAAAATGTTTATACGTAGCGTGCAACATAAAGATACCAATGTTGCCATCAAGTTAAAGATGAAACTGGTAACATTAGTTTCTCTCTCTGTCTGAAGCCCACAAGAAGAGGCAGAAACAGTTTACATATATATGTGTATCTGCATACGCATCTAGATATCTAGATATACATATACATATATGTGTTTTTAAACACACATATATATGTAGTGGGAGAAGAACAGGCAAAGGCATAAGAAAAAGGAGAGGCAGAGGGAGTGAGACAGGCAAAAGAGATGAAAAGAGAAAGAAAGAAAGAGGGAGTGGAGAGAGCAAAAGTGAATGGGGAAGAAGGGAAAGGTGAGAAGGAAGAAAGAGAGGGAGAAACAAATAGGGGGAAAGGAGGAGGAGAGAGGAAAAAAGAGAGAGAGAGAAAGAAGAGAAAGGGAGGGAAGAAAGAAGGGGGGAAAGACAGAGAGAGAGAGAGAGAGAGAGAGAGAGAGAGAGAGAGAGAGAGAGAGAGAGAGAGAGAGAGAGAAAAACATCTTTTAGTCAATTTCCTTCCTTAGTTCCCCTTTGTTTTGGTCACTACAGGCTAAATTACTGCAATTGACTGGAAAGCTGTCTGGAACCAAAAGGATTTCATCATGACGTTTTCTGCATTTATTGATTTCCCCCCATCTATTGACTAAGGATCTTGATGTCCTTAAATAACAAGTTCAAGAATAGCTTATTAAAATAATACCCAACAATTTTTTATTGTTGTTTTTTTTTTCCTACTTGCAGAATGGAACACTTGAAAACTAATTGAATTTTTAGCTCTGCTAAGAGTTCTCCAAAGTAAACTCCTTGAATCAAGCCCTCTAATTTCTGTATTCATGTTTATTTACTGAATTTTCCACCTTAATCCTAAATTTGCATTAAACAGACCTCAGTTGATTGCCTATACTGTTGCAAGCCAGCCTTTTACATACTACACATTAAAAATAAAAGTGCATAGAAAAGTTATAATTATCACAACTACAAAGCACATGATCACTTCATGTCAGAAATAGAGCTTCAAGAACATAGGTAATAAATATTAGGAGAAAATGTTCTTTTGCAATGTTTGAAAATGCTTTTAAAATGTTTTTATTCCTTACATAATACTTAAGGTCAGATGTAAATAGAAGTAAACACCCACTGATCTAACAGCATACAATGTTGTTCAATTTTATTGCATTCATTTGATGTTTAGATGAACAGTAAGTGAATGCAACTGGATAACTCACATCTTATGTTATGTTCCCTCAAAGCTGTATCAAAGAAGCATATGGATAAGCAAAGACACAGAAGAAGAATGA
Source organism: Antechinus flavipes (assembly GCF_016432865.1). Lineage (NCBI taxonomy): Eukaryota > Metazoa > Chordata > Mammalia > Dasyuromorphia > Dasyuridae > Antechinus > Antechinus flavipes. Next base: position 250,221,206 of record NC_067402.1, on the reverse strand, counting down.
AAAGATCTGAAGCACAGAAAAAGATCTGCTCACGTGATAATGATATTTTTCTTGGTCATATTTAGCACAACAAATAATGGAAAGTAAACCTAACACCTTATGGTTTTAATATCTCCAAAGAAAGGCAGGATGGTAGCAAGTGAAAGAGTACTGCTCTTTGAAACTTAGCATTAAAGATCAAGAATGGACCATCAGGTCTAGCAGTTTTCAAACTTTGGTCTTTGAGACACCTTTATTCTCTTAAAAATTATTGAGAAAGAAAAATATTGTTTATGTGCTTTACATCTATTGATATTTACCATCTCAGAAATTAAGACAGATAATTTAAATATTTTACATCTAAATATTTATTTATTGGTTTGATATTTAAGTATTTATTAAATCATTAAAAATGTAAAATGAACCCATTACATGTTAACAAAAATAATCTTTTTGTGAAAAATAACTACATTTCCCAAAAGAGTGAGAAGGGTGGTAGTATTTCTGCAAATCTCTTTAATGTATGGCTAGAAGACCATTGGATTCTCATAACTGCTTCAGCATTTAGTCTATTGGGGCATGTTGTTTTGGTGGATATTAAGGGACAGGTCAATTCTCCGAGAGCCTCCACAGCTGTGGATCATAGCATCTGAAGGAGTTGCAAAGCAACCTTTGCTGACACAGGTGTTGCAGACTGGGAATGAGATAAATTGTAGGCAGAGGGAAGAGGAGAGAAGTCAGACAACGCAATGGCCTCTCAGTCAGAGAGGAGCAACTGCCTCTTAGTCTCCTTGTATCATCTTCTCACAAGAGGAGATCCATTCTGCAGGTCTGGGTTGGATCTCCAGCAGCCACTGTCAGGTGGCTCTTGTATGCCAACAGGTGGAGGTATATAAAGAAATATGTCTTCACACATATATGTAGTAGGAAATGGGAAAAATATTTAATACTATAATACAATATTTGCATTTTTATATACCAGTTTTGAATATACGAGTTTTGATATACCAGTTCCTCTATCTATGTCTTGGGGACTTGTGGATCTCAGATCAGAATTTAAGATTCCCATATCTATTCCAGTTCCCATAGATTTTTTTTTGTTGTTATTCACTCATTTCAGTCATATCTGAAATGGGTTCATGACCCCATTTGGGGTTTTCTTAGCAAAATATTGAGGTGATTTATTGTTTCCTTCTCCAGCTCATTTTTCAGGTGAGGAAACTGAGACAAATAAAGTTAAGTGACTTCCTCAATCATTTAACTAGTTAATTAATGTCTGAATCCAGATTTGAATTCAGGGAACTGAGTCTTTCTGATTCCAGACCTGGCATTTTATCCACTGTGCTGTCTCTTAAATTTCCATGGATCCAGAAGCTTCCCTTCTATAGACAGACTTCAGAGGTAATTTTCACTGAATTCCTATTTTATAAATGACAAAATTGAGTAGTACCAGAGGAATGAATGACTGGTTAATTACATAATAAATAATAGAGAGAATTGGAACTCACATCTGACTCCTACTCTAAGGCTCTTTCCATTCTACCTGGGGTTCAGCTATTAATGTCAAGTAGCTACATGAACCTGGGCAAGTCACTTTGCCTTGCAAATTGAATCTTCATAACTCTAAAAATGTGGATAAGAATAATCCCTGTACTGATTGTTCCACTTTCAAGAGGGGTATGAGATAAATGCCTTGTGATTTCTAAGAAAATTCTACAAACCCAAATATCTGCTGCAATCTCCCTTTGACCTTTCTCTTTTGCCCCTCAATGAGCCTTAGCAAAATTAAATACCAGAATGAGAGTGTTTTAGGACTGGACAATACATTAAAAGGTATAGAATCAAAATTTCTTTTTGTACATGAAAAATCCAAGACCTACAGAGGGGAAGGGAACTTAATTCCTATTGATAAAAATGTGATCAGCCTACAGTTAGCTTTCTGGGTCATGGCCTTTTTGGGGTGGAGGAAAGGGTTATTACCAAGTGATAACAAGAGATAACTTCCTTCCAATGACTATATTAAATAAAGAATCAAATCAAAGTTGAAGGATATAGAGTTATAATGACCCAGCTTTTCCCAAAGGAGAAGAATTTGCATGCATCTCCCTCTCTTTGAAAAAGTAGGGGACAACAGATGTGAAAGACTATATACGATCAAACTTGTTTGATGTATTTGTTAATGTTGCTGAAATCTTTTTTTAATCTTTCTTTTTTTATCCTGTTACGAGATTTGGCTATCTGGATAGGAATGTGAAGAGGGGAATATAGAGAAATGGAAGTAATATAAAATAAAAGATATGAATAATGGGTTTAAATGATGAACATTTTTGATATAGCAAATCAAATGAATTAGAAACTCTCAACCTAGTATATTTCACTACACAGAGTTTGTAGACATTTAGGGAAAATAAATATGGAGAGAAGAAAAAGAAAGTTTAAGAAATATACACATGCATAATATTTTTTTTTCCAGAGAAGAAAACATAACTATTCTGAAGAGCAATTACTTGTAATTTTGTACAACTATGAAGTCATCTTCACAAAGCTATTATTGCTCTTACAAACTTCTCCTTTCTAGGGCACAATTCTCAGCAAAATTATTGGTGAGGCAGGGACAGGGAGGGGGAGAATGAGAAAAAGGCTTTTATAATAACTAAACTTGGAACAAACACGTTTATACAACATGACCAAAAAAAAAAAAAAAAAACTTAGTTTACTTTCTTTGGATGAGTGATGAAGTTAGAACCATAACTTGGGAAACTTCAAAAACCTCATGCTCTGATTCAAAAGCTGCTTTGAATTAAGCACTGTCAATGGCATGCAATTTGTTTGTAGTGAAGACTTGTGCCTTTCAGTAGAACTATATATTGTGTGTGTTTAGGAGCAAAGTACAAAAAAGTGTCAGTAACTTAATAATAGTCCTAAAGTGTCACGCCTAAAAGCCTGCTCTCCAGGCCCTGAGGAAAGGATGCCTATGATATTCCCTAAGTGAAACGGCTTTACAGGGAAAAAGCAAAGGTCTCTTTGAGACCTTAGAAGTGCAAAATACAAGCAGCCCACAATAGCATGTGAATTAATAATTGCTGTGCTATGTATTTTTCATAAAAGAATCAGATATATTATTTAAAATTGAAAGGCATCCTGTGTCATACTTAAGAGTGATAGATTTAATATCAGGAAGACCTGAGTTAAAATTCATGCCAGAAGGCACTTACTGTGTTTAGGAAAAAATCACTTAAACACTCAAGCTTTATTTTCCTTGTTTTCCTCACATAAGGAGATAGCAAGTAGTTGGTGTAGAGTGTCAGATCTAGAGTCAAGTAGTTCAAATCTGCTTTCAGATACTAGCTTTGTGACTCTGCACAAGACAATTAACTCCACCTCAGTTTCTCATCTGCAAAATGAAATGGAAAAGGAAATGGCAAACTACTTCAAGTATCTTTGCTAAGAAAACCCCAAATGGCATCACAAAAAAGTAAGATTGAAATAATTGAAGAAAAAGGGGATGATAATAATAATAGCACTTACTTTATGAGATTCTTGTGAACACTAAACACCATAAAGTCTATGTTTATATGTACACACACACACACACACACACACACACACACATCTTTGAAAACCTCAAAGTGATATATAAAATATTAGCCATCATGACCATTTCAAGAATTAGAAGTTAAGGCATTAGAAAAAAGAAAAATCCATTAAAAGTTTATGAAGAAATTTCTCATTGCTGAAGCATTATTATAATAACCTAGCATGGCTCTGGAAATGAGAAAATACATCCTACTCTCTTCTTTGCAGAGATAGGGGACTATGAGTATAAAAGAAATATATTATCAAACTTGATTAACTAGTATTGCTTATGTTCACTATCTTGCTAAACTTCCCCCCCCCCAACTCCCTTATTTCTTCTTATTTATTTAAAAGGTATTGGGGTGATATATCAGGAAAGGAAGGTGATGTAAAAAACAAAAATATAAATTTTTTTTAAAAATCTTTCCACTTAATCCTTAGCTTGTTTTTGCTTCAAAGAAAAATGAGTCACACTAGTTTACTTTTTTTATACTTGCAATCTCAACATCTCATTTGATACAATCAATAAGCCTAGGCTATGATAGCTTCCAAGGCAATTTGACTATACTGGGACATTTACCAAGATTCTCAGGTTTCTCCAAAATGGAAAGGTTGGTCATTCCAGATTTAGAAACACTTGACCAGCTCCCTTCTAATTCAGGGAAGCATAGCTGAGATATGGTTCCAATTTTAGTCCATACACTTCACATTGTAACGCTGGTGTATACAAGAAAAGGCTGAAGATCAATGGTTAATGGCGCTGAGGCATTTTCAAAAACTTTCAATTTAATCATACTTTTAGCATCAAAGTTCCTAGAGACTGTAGTTGTGGATTGTCAGCACAAATGACTATGAAATCCCTTTGCACACATGAAATGATATGCAAATAATTAAGAAACTTTGCAATGTCAACATAAAGCTAGGGACTAAAGGCTGATGAGCATGAAGACAATGTGAGTCAACCTTATGGAAACTATTCAAAAGGTCATTTCTTCTTATAATCACCAATTCAGAGTTGAAAACCATCACTTAATTCTGTTACCTAAAATAGGAATTATTTCCAATAATGTTCCATTTTTTAAAAATGGTACATTTAAAAATGTAGCACCTTATTTCTACATAAAGCTAATATCAATTTTCACATGTTCCTGGGTAACTTGGATTTTTTTTTTTTTTTTTTACCAACAGAGAGTAATTTTTTCCTGCTACTTAAGCAGTTACATTTGCACCTTTCTCTAGATTAAAAGTTAATATCTCTCTCTCTCATATATATAATCTAATATATAGCTAATAATCTATAACAATATTAATATTATATTATATATAATTATAATACATAATATATAGCAACCATCATGAAAAAATAAAGCCAACAGAAATCCCTAATAAAAATTACAAAATTTAATGTAGCATCAGTAAATTTTATTTGAATCCAATGATTCCCCAAAGCACCTAGTCCTCTAGAGAATAGTTTAATGGCAGGTTTCACAGTTTAGGGAAGTGTGAAAAGGACTAATGGTCACACTATGGTCTCAGAGGAAAACTGAGTTAACATCACTATTCTAAGTGTCATCTCCAAAATGAAATAGGAATAGCATATGCAGTGTCTTATTCATAGTTTTCCACTACACTGTAATTATCCTGCTTTGACTCCCACATTTCCACTGACATTTATTTTTACTCTGTTTTTCAATGCCATAAGTTGAATTAAGGCAAGCAATGGGAGTGAAAAGGGTAAAAGGTGATTTCACATCTAATATTAATCATTTCACATCCATGAACTGTATATGTGTGTTTCTTTTAGTTAATATATTCCAAACTGGAGATTTTTTTCATTTTTCTCATAATTTCTCAAATAATATTATCACTAAAAGTATTATTCATTTCAATTTGAGAAGCTTATGTTATGTAAGTTTTGCTCTGGAATTGGGAAGAACTGGGTCAAGATCTGCCTCTAACACAAACTAGCAATGAATCGTGGGCAAATTTCTTAATCTCTCAGAAACCCAGGCAACTCTCTAGAACTATTAACTGCAGATGAGTTGCTGGTCTATACTAGCTAAAGGAATTATCACACTGAAAGTTCCTAATATTGATTATAAGTCTATGTTCCTTCCCACAATGCACCAACTAAAATAGTTATATATCATTAAAAAAGAAGATCTAAATACAGAATCACAGCTAAACTCTAAATTTATTGTCAGGGATACATCTATGATCTTACAACCTGATTTTAAAACCTGCCTCAGACACTTATTAGATATCTTAGTCTGGGCAAATCAGTTAGTCTTTTTCAGATTGTTTCTTCATCTCTAAAATTAGGTTGATAATTGCACCAATATCATGAAATCGTTGTGGGTATTAAATGAGATCGAATATTTAAAACACTTTGTAAACTTCCCCAGGAGCAGCTACTGGCATAGTAAGAGAGCACCCCACTTGGAATCAGGAAAACTCATCTTCATGAATTCAAATCTGATCTCAGAAACTTATTTAGCTGTGTGATTCTGGATACAAATGATCTGGAGAAGGAAATGGCAAAACACCTCAATATCTTTGCCAAAAAAATATGACCAAATAAGGTCACAAAAAGGCAAACAACTGAAATGACTTAAGAATAATAGACTTCAAAATGTTGTAAAACTGCTAACCTATCATGTTTATATTCTTCCTATGATTTTCTACAATCCTATGAGTTTACCAAAAAAGGTAGCTGTCATTTTTCAAAACTAGAAGCACTTTAAGTTATTTCATATATTTTCTTTCAATAGTTAAGGACTAATTATTAACAGCTTCTGCACAGGGGGTAAAATAAACTTTAAACTTTAAAAGGCTAAGGTAAATTCACGTTTAAACATATATATATATATATATATTTTTTTTTTTTTCATTTGTTTCTTATTGTTGTGGGATAAAGTCAAAAACTTCTTAGCATTGTCTTTTTCCTCATCTATACAACCTGTAGAGCATCAATGATTTCAAAATAATGAAAATAAGTATTTTAAAGTCTTCAAAGTGCTTTTACATATGCTATCTCATTTAATGATCACAATGATCTGATAAATTTGGTACTCTAATTATCCCCATTTTACAAATGGAAAAAAACTGAAGCTGAGAAAGGTCAAGCAGCTTTCCTAGAATAAGACATGTAATAAGTGTCTGAGGCAGATTTATAGTACAGGTCTTAAGATCACAGATGTAATTTTGACCTCAACTTTAGCTGAAATTCTATATTTAGGGCTTCTTTTTTTTTTTAATGCTATGTAACTATGTCAGTAGGTTATGGGAAGGATGGAGATTTATGATTTCATCAATATGCTTTATAATTCCTTACCTAATTTTGAAAATGATAATACTGACACTTATCAAAAGAGGCTCAAATTAAAAGATATATGCAGTTTTGAGTTTTTCATCAATATTTCCATATTCATAAGATATACCCATAAACTTGTCTCTTCCATAGTTCATCAGTTACATAAAAGGCCATAATTATCACTAATAATTGACCACCTCTAATGACTACATCTATTCTTCTGAAGAATTATCTAATGGTTTTTCTTTGGAAGAGGAGAAGGAAGAGGAGAAAGGGCATTGATTTCCCATTGAGGAAACTATCAAAACAGATATGCAAATCTTCTACAACATAAGAATAGGAACTTAATAATTATTTGTTGGTTGAATGACTAAGGAACTATGAGGTTAAGTGACTTACCCAAAGTCATATAGCCTGTTTATTGCACTCAGGACTTGAACCGAGGTCTTTCTAAGATTGGTTCTCCATGGACTATGTACCTTTTCTATTTGTTGTTATTGTTGTTCATCCTTCATTCTTGAAGAAGATTGATAACATCAAGAGGATAAAGTCTTGACTTGCAAGTGAATTTTAAAAGTAAGGCAGAGCCATACAGAATCATCAAACTCACTACCTCCTTCAGAGTCATTAAAGTTCAGTAGTGAAACCTAGGTCAAATTGATTAGAAATGGCCCCAAACGCATTGGGGGACCTTTTATGCTAAGATCTTTCCCAGGTCTCAGTTTGTCTCAGGTAATACCATTCAATAATTAAAGGACAGGTTAAAAACTTAAGCAAAATGGAGAGACTTGCATGAATTGATGCTTCATGAAATGAATAGAACCAAGAGAACATTGTATATGGAAGCAACAAGATTGTATGATCATCAGTTCTGATGGGTGTGGCTCTTTTCAACAATGAGATGATTCAGGCCAATTCTAATAGATTTGAAATTGAGAGAGCCATCTACATGTAGAAAGAGGACTATGGGAAATGAGTGGAGATCACAATATAGTATTTTCAACTTTTTTTTCTTTCTCACCTTTTTCCTTTTTGATCTGATTTTTTTCTGCAGCATGAAATATTAGATTACTTGCTATCTCCTTATATTAGATTACTTGCTATCTCCTTATATTAGATTACTTGCTATCTAAGGGAGGGGGAGGAGGGAAGGGAGGGAGAAAAATTTGGAATACAAGGCTTTGCTAGAGTGAATATTGAAAACTATCTTTACATGTATTTTGAAAATAAAAAATTATTATTTAAAAAAGAAATAAATTTACATTTTAATTTAAAAAAAAAAAGAATTGAGGGAAAAGGTGGCCTAGTTTGCCTTCACAAAGAATCAATCTGGGAGGAGAACTTCACAGTTCTATTTTTTAGCAAATGTTAGTAAAACACTAAAGATAAATACTTCATTTTCAAGCTTTCTTCTCTTTTAAGCATGACAGCATCACTTGGAAGCCATCAAATTCTAAACAACTGCAATCTATACAGTGTATTCAGCATGAGCCAACAGCTGATAACAAAGGTAAACCCAAAAAAGGGGATGTTCCCTTAAATAACCCTGTCCTCTAACAAGAAACACTCTAAGATATGCAGTATATACACTAGAGTAGAATTTTCTCTTATTACATCGGATATGAATTTGGCTTGGGTATTCCAAATCAGACCATGGATTTAAATTCCACACAAGTCACACAGATGTTTGACTGCTATATTAGAAGACTGTTTCATGGAGCAAGGGGAAGCTTAAACTACAAAAGAAAGTCATGTAAAACAAAACTAGCAAGCAATGTGATTTAGTCAGTTGCCATGACTAGCTAATTCTTTACATGGTAATTTCTGATGTACTGATTTAAGCTGTTTTTTTGTTTTTTTTTTTTTCCCCAGAAGATCATGAATAGAAAGCTGGAAAGTCCCTAAGAGACCATTGACTCCAACCTCTTCAATTTAGAAATGAGAGAACAGAGGCATAAATAGATTGTGATCTGTCCAGTGACAGACACAGCTAGTGCCCACGGCAATATGTGAGCTATGGACTTCCTGACTCCAAGGTCAGTGCTCTACCTACCATTCTGTATAGATTTTTCATCTATATCAATCTCTCTATGCTTTTAGTCTGTGACATTTTATATTAAATTAGGCCTCAACCAGACTAATCAATGAATTTTATGGAAAGGAGAGGGAAACAGGAGTCTCATTTTCATTGTTAATATATTTTACAAAAGACCAGATTCTAAGCAATGAGACTGAACCCTTCCCGGGAGTCTGGTCACTGAATTGTCGCACTCATTCCAAAGATAGCTCCTCTCTTCAAGAAGTACAGTCCTAGATTCAAAGCCACGTCAAAGAGAATCTGAATAGCTCCTCAGGAAGGATACATACATTCAACCAGAGAAAAATAAATCCAGCCAGTAATTAAAAAATACTTTTTTTTTCCTACAAAAGATGTTCAATGATTTGAAGCAAATGTTGCTGCATAATTATAGATGAATGTAATTGAGACTCTCCATCTCCACAACTCCTTTTATGTGAGCAAACAGTTCCAAATGGAATGCAAAATTAAAAATATCTTTTTTTTCAGTAACCATTCAGATTGTACTTTGGGCTCTAAAATGTAGCATGCAACAAGAACAATCTTCACTGTAATTGGACAGATGAACAAAAAAAAAAGAAAAAAGAAAAAGAAAAGAAAAAAGGGAAAAAAAGAAATAGCAGAGGAATAGGTATTTAACATAGCTACTACTAATGCCTGAGCAAAGACAGAGAGACAATTCAAGATAGTCACATATAAAAACAATCAGTGTTTCATTTGGCTTCTGTACACACTTCTCTATTAATAGGTAGAATATCTTAATCTTTAGCCAGCCTCCCATAGCAAAATGAGAGGGAAACTCTCCATAAACATTAGATTCAGGGCTTTAGTTAAAGCTCAAAGCAATACTTGGGCATCCTCTATTTCTTTTCACTGAGTCAAAAACATGAAATAAAGTCTCTTTAAATATTTTTAATCTTTTTAAAACAAAATTTGGACATCAGCTGATGTGTAAACTTGGGCCAAGCCTACATCATTTCAACCAGATAAACTTTCTTACATTTATTAAAACCAGTATCATGTAAAGAGTCAAAATAGCACAGTGGGCAGAACTTGAGTTTAAAAAATGATATAAACAAGTTATTCATTTTGGCAACAAGAATCTTAAAACTAAAAGGGATTTTTAAAAATTGTCTAATATTATATGGCATGGGATGGTGGATAGAGACCTGGCATGGAAGTCATAAAGATTTGAGTTTAAGTCTCCCCTGAGACTGATTTTAGGCAAATTGCTTAATGATTCAGTACTCCAAGCAACTATCTGAGGCTAAAAATATCAAGCTACATTTGTAGAGATAATTTTCTCATTTAGCAGCTCCCTAGAGCAATTCTAGATAACATAAGAGATGGAGCCCAGTGGCCTCAACTCAAGACTCAAATTCAAAACTAAGCTTAGACACTAAGTGAGCGTGTGCAAGTCACTTAACCCTATTTGCCTCAGTTTCCTCATCTGTCATGTGAGCTGGAAAAAGAAATGGCAAACCGATCCAGTATCTTTGCCAAAAAAACCCAAATGGGGTTCATAGAGAGACACAATTGAAATGACTCAACAACAACAACAGAACAAAGCATATGCCCAACTCTATAATTATGTAATAGTGACTGAAGTTTGAGATAAAATTGCATTTGATTACACTTTATTTATGTGCACTGCTTCTTGACCTTGTGTTAATCATCAACAAACCAGTGAGTGGTTTCTTCTTGGTTACAAATGGGTATTGGCTATCAAAAGAGAAGAGTAAGTAATTTCATTTGGACCTTTGTATTCAAAGTACCTGACACAATAGCCACTTAATAAATGTTTATAGATTAATTAAAGAAGCCTTTCTCAAATCTTTAATTGATTTTTAAAAATCAGCAATAACTAATATGAATGACAATAAATGCAGTTTTAATGATTTATCACTTTTGCTGCAATTAAGATTGTGGAGCTACTAGACTTCCAAAAGTTTTTTAAACATAAAATAGGGGCAGCTAGATGGCACAATGAATAGAGTACTGATCCTGAAGTCAGGAGGATCTAAATTCAAATGCAGCCTCAGACACTTACTAGATGTGTGACCCTGAACAAGTTCCACTAACCCAATTGCCTTACAAAAATAACTTAATTAATTAAAATGAGGTATTTAACATAATATATTTTATATAACATTAAGTATGTTCTTAAAAATATAAAACATAAAATAATGGCAAAGATGATACAAGAAAGATAAAAATGAACTGAGTAGAAGCTTATTCAAACAGAAGATAAACTGAAATTTCCGATTATAGATGAACTTTCTTTCATCAATAGATATTTAACCTTTCTGCAAAATTGTCCTTTTGAGTGTCTGGGAAAACATTTGCTAAAGTGATATTCTGTAAAGGTTTAAATATTGTATGTGTCTTTTACGGACTTTTTTTTCACTGAAATCTATAGGTTTTATTTTTTGACTTTCCAAATCAGCAATTTTCTTAACAGCAATGACAGAGAAACAGACAAGGGTGAAAAGTCTAGAGGAGAAAACAGGGCGGGCATATAAGCAGCTCACCAAGAAGGGGGTGGGGGCTGTGAACAGGAGGAGAAGCAAATGGTGATGACAGGGAGAATTAAATGAATATTTATCCTGTGGATGAGCAAAAACACCAGCACTTGGGGTGAAAGTCACAGGGTTCAAATACTAGAGCATTTGGCTTGGCTCGAGCAGTGTTCTCAAATCAGCTTGCCTAGCATTGATGAGTTCTCCACAACCACTGCTGATAGAATCTGGGAGTTCTGCCTGCCCTTTTTCCCTTAAGTTTAGAAGAATTGGAAAAAAAAAAAAAAAAAAAAAAAAAAAAGAAGCCTTTCACCTCAAATTTCCAGCTAATTTTATCCCATAAGAAAGACCTGTTCTTTCCCCCAGCCTGATTTTAAAAGGGAATGCTAAAGGTGGGGGAAAAGGGGGAGAGTAGTATGAGTTAATGCAAGTATGAATTTCACCTATGTGAATCTTTTTCAGAGCCAAGTTCAGCTTTCCTCTTCCCAATTGCTACATGAGTTAGTCAAAGGAAGCAATGAACTAGAATTTCAACATGGTCATTGGCTCAAATGAAATGAATTTATGTTGTCTGTTTTGATTAGACTTTTCTGAAAAGCATCCCATGAACAATTAGCTTACCTAAAGCAATGAACATTCAAATGTTGTCTGGTAATCTTGAAAACACAGGGTCTGAAATATCCATTTTCTTTTTTTTTTTTTTTTTTTTTTTTTTTGCACAGAACTCTGATTATTAGCTTTAAAAAAATGAATAATTTAAGTTCAAGCCAGGGAAGTTATGGGTTGACAACAATTCCTTGAAAAAGATTTGGATGTTTTAATGGACTTCAAGTTCCATGAGCCAATAATATATTACAGGAGGAAAGAAAGAAGAAAGGGAGGCAGGGAGGGAGGGAAGAAGGGAGGGAGAGAAGAAGGAAAGGAGGAAGGGAAGGAGAAGAGGAAAGATGTGGAAGGGACGGGAGAGGGGGTAAAGGAATTGTTTTTACACAGTTATTCTAGACAGTAGGTTACTGTTCAGATTCAAGTTGAACTAGGTAACTTCTGAGGTCTTTCCAATTCTATGATTCTATTTGTTATGCAGTTTAGTTTTGTTTAAAATACTAATAAAATGTGAAGGAATTCTATTAGTTATTCTAAAAACTATTGCCATTTATATGACATTTGCCTTTCTTCCCATGGTTCATGAAAGCCACTTTTGTTTCCATTGAACACTTTTGCCAAGAAAATTTGTATCTCTCTGGTCAAAGCAAAATATTCGAACTGTTATTAGAATCTAACCATCTCAGTAATTTACTATAAATAGATCATGCAAGGAAAAAATTTTAAAATACTAACAAATAACTTATGGTAAAGTGATAAAGTTTAAGTTAAACTCTTCAATTAGCCATATATATTGCTATTATTTACCATTTTATGAAAAAAAGAAGACAGACTTCAACTTCTAAATAAATTGATATAACTAAAATACAGAAGACACAGGCTTCCCTCTCCCTCTCCATATGAATTCAGATATTTTGTTCAATTATCTTCTTTATTGTGATCAAGTGATCTAGAAAGAATCCCCCAGCGTATTGAGAAGATATCCTATGAAAAATTTATGAGATGACATGGATTCCAGAGTCCCATGGGATGAGGTAGTATGGGCTGCTTGTGATCTATACCTTTATAATAAATAGCCACATCAATAAGATCCCATTCTAGAGGATTTTATCAAAACACCAAAATTATTTCATCATGAGAAACATTCAATTATGGTTATGCCAATTATCAGATTTCTCATAGAGAGTATGTATAAAAGAATAAAATGACAGTTTTTTTTATTCACATTTTCTGCCTCTGTTCCATTCTCTACCTTTCTAGTTCCCATTCTATACAATGCCTAGTATGTGGTGTTCCTTCATAGAAAGCAGAGACAATTTTGCTTGATTTTATTTATATATATATATATATCTCCACCAGAGCTCTGCATCATGCTTAGCATATGTGACAGGTGCTTAACATACTTTACCTATCAATTGGTTGATTGCTGTCCTTCCTTCTCAAAAAGGATCAAAATGGGACATCACTACATTGAGATCAAGGTTCAGTGTGTTCAACTCTGACTGACAAAACCAATAAGAGTGCAGAAGACCTTAACATAGGTAAGAAATAAATAGTCCACATGAATATTTGGAACAGAGATGTCTCTGATGGTGCTCATATCACCTACTGCAATTCTGCTTTGCTGACAGAGCATAGTGCCTTCTTTGACAAGAACAGGCCATGGCAGACAGTCCTATTGTATTCCATATCATAGAATCATTTCCAAAGTTCTTCAGAGAGACCTTGAGAATGTCCTTCTTCTTCTGATCTCCATATACTATTAATAATCATTGTGCATGTTTTGGTCAAAAATCTTCAGTCATTTCCTATTACCTTAAGAATTAAAATATAGATTCCTTAGTTTTTAGGCATTTAAGGATCTGTATAATCTGGCTCCCATCTACTTTTCCAATTTACTTTATGCCATTCCCCCTCCCAAAATCCAACTCCCAGCTCAATTGAACAATTATCCATTTGTTGATCCCAGTACTCCATCTCCCATCATAACACATTTGTACAATCAGTTCCCCTGGCATGGAATGTGTTACCATCATTTCTACCTCTCAGAATCTTTTCTCTCCTTCAAAGTCTAGTGTGGATGTCGCCTCCACTTCAAAGCTTTTTCCAAAGTCCTCACTGTCAGTGCTAGCTCACTCCTAGATTTTCCTTTCACTAATTTGTTTATACTTTTTCTTCCTCTTCACTAGGGAGAATATAAGCTGGCAAGGAATGTTTCATTCCTTGGAGCCTATCACAGAGTTTGGTACATATCCTGGCACTGAGTAAATGCTTATCAATTGTTGAACTAAATCATTACCCATTAGTATCAATAATAGAGGAGTCCTAATCACATGGAAAGAGCCTGGGCTTTATCAGACTCCTAGTTTAGAAGCACAGCTTCCCTTCCCTAACAAGTTAGTCCTTCTTTCTTTACTAATCTACTTTTCAAAATTCAATTTTGTTCAGTTCAATAAACATTTCTCCCCTGAATGACTCCAGATTGCAGTACAATCCCAGGATGATGTGGGAATATCCAGATTTATCCTTTGAAGCTGTAGCAATATCGTCACAGAAATAAAAAGAGGCAGGGTGGGGGTGGAGAGAGCTAGCTACATATGGCGACATACCAACTACAATAAGCTCAGAAGTAGCTTTAATGTGCAAGCACATTTTTATGTAAATGCTAGTGATGGGAAGCAAGATGCATAAGGCTAGAATAAAAAATGGAAAATATTCTTTGGTAATATTAGCACTGAAGATATACTACATGATTCAGGATGTAATCTTAGGCATTTCACGGATGAATTATTCTCAGTGAAAGCCTGGTATCCCACAAGGTCATTATCAGAACTATCTGTCAATAATGACAAAGTATGGAAACAAAGGAGAGGAAAAAAAGCCCTCAAGACATCGTCTGTCTTGATTTCAGAAAGGCATTCAACAGCTCCTCTCCTTCATATTCTTCTGGGTAAAACAGAAAAATGATAAGACAGCTGCTGTTTGAACAATGCTATCTAACCACTGTTGACCAAATAACCATTTCAACTTAAAGGCAGATGCTCAGAGGGATACTGCTTGCTATGTACATTGTCCAACACTTCCAATAGGTAGAGATTTCCTTGTTCTCCTATACATGAAAATGCTTATATTATATATATGTATATATGTATACATATATACATATACATGTAATTAATAACATAATTTTATATAAATATGTATATATATATATAAATTGTCAGAAGATAGGAAGTTTTCTTTTTCTTTTCTTTTTTCCTCTTTTTTTTTCTTTTTCTTTCTTTCTTTCTTTCTTTCTTTTTTTTTTTTTTACAATGCCTAGAATCTGTTGAGGTATAATAAATGCATTTGGATTGAATGACTAATTATTTCATGGGTTCCCCCACCTTACCCATATTGAAGAGCCCAGAGTTTTGGCTTAATATTTGGTGAAGTGGATGGAGAACTGGCTTTAGACCCAGGGATCCCTAGGCATTATATTCAGATATTTAATAGCTGTGTGACTACAAAAAAAGCTACTTAATCTCTCTCTGTCAGTTTATTCCTCTGTAAAATAGATAAACAGCATCTATTTCACAGAGTTTTTGAGAGAGTTGAATATAAAAATATAATAATGTATTAGGTCTAATGGATATCAGGGCTATAATAATGTACTTCAAAGTTAAAGTACTTTTTATATGAAAACTATTACTAATTTTCTCTGGTCTGTAGGTGTAAGAATCTAATATGTGTGTGTGTGTTCACCTATATATACATATGTAGTATCTCTCCTCTTCCTTCCAATAAAAAGCAAGATCCCTGAGATAAAGGACTATGTTGTTTTTATCTTTGTATTTATACTCCATTCTCTGCACATATAACACAAATAGGTCCTGAGACTTTCCTTATGCAGAGAACTCACATATAAGGAAACTCTACCTTCTCTGAAATCTACCATATCAGTGAGTTGCCTAGAACAGCATGGTTAGAGTGACACAGTTAGTGGGTGTCAGAAGCAAGCCCCGACCTTATATTTTCATGGCTCTTAGGCTATTAATTACTTTAATGTACTCACTAGTACATGGAAATATTTAAAATGCTTCTTGAACTGAATAGGTTCAAGCTGTGACAGAATGTTATCAATGAGTTAGATTTGCATACAACTAGATTGGGGGGAACTGCAAATGATAGATAGAATCAAAATTCAAAGATCTTGGTAGGTGATAACAAGAGGTTGCAACAAACAAAATAACATTGTTTCAGTGTGTCAGAATCTGAATGTATGTATATACTTTTCCCTGTTATTGACTTGAACTCCTACATTATCCTTCTTTGGGGGATCTCATATAATACACTAAAGGCTTATTTCTGATCCTTTCACGATTCTGTTGACAATATTCTCTCTTACTCTTCCTGCTCGGTGACCAGTCCACCTGTTTTCCAGCCATCTCTATCTTTAATGACATCTTATATGACACCATTAATATTATGCTCCCAGCTATGTACACACCTGCCATTCCTGTGTCCCTTGATCTCTGGTGACATTAAGGATAATGCTGAAAAAGATTATATTCTATTACTATACTGTAACCTTCAAGTCAGCTAAAGAAAATGCAATAAACATTATTAAGCATTAGGAAGAGCCCAGAGTTTTGGCTTAATATTTGGTAAAGTGGATAGAGAACTGGCTTTAGACCCAGGGATCCCCAGGGATCCCCAGGCGTCCAAAGACAAAAAGAAGATAAACTCTCAAGGAGTTTACTTTCTATAGCAGGTGTCTAAACTCTGCACCCACCCAAATATGTAGTATAATGCTTGGCACATAACAGGTTAACAAATCAGCAAGCATTAATGAAGTGTCAGGCACCATGGTGGTGATACAAAGAAAAAGCAAAGACAGTTTTCACCTCCAAGGAGGGTATATTCGTATGAAGGGAGTGATTATTTATATAGCTCCTATTTATCTGAAGCAGTAAAGCAAGACAGCTAGGTGACTCAGTGTATATAGTGTCTGGTCTGGAATCAGTAAAATTCATCAAATCTGGCCTCAGACATATACTAGCTCTGTGACTCTGGGCAAGTCACTTAACTCTGCTTGCTTCCATTTCCTCATCTGTAAAATGAGCTGGAAAAGGAAACGGCAAATCCCAAATAGGCTCACAAACAGTCAGGTATGACAACAACAATAATAATAAAAAATAAAATAAATAAAATAAAGCATTGGGCTAAATGAATTTATGAATATTTCATTTGATCCTTACAACAACCCTATGAACTAGGTGCTATTATTGACTCCATTTCACAGTTGACAAAACAAACGGATCAGGATAAAGAGACATGTCCAAAGTCTGAGGATAGATTTTAACTCAGGCTTTACTGATTCTAGATCTAGTGCTCTACCCACTATATCATTAGCTATATTACTTTTATTACAGGAGTAAGCAAGCCATTGAATTATGAAACGGGATAAACATATAAATCCTGCATTTGAATATAAAAACTCAAATGGCACCATTACAGAATGATAAGGCATACCTTAACAGCAATTCCAAGGGAAAAAAAATACTTGGTAAATATGACTCAAGATTTATGAGCCATGAGTAAACTTCCCTGAATTTTTTTAATGTATTTTTAAAGCTATATTAATGATTACAGTGTCCATGTCAAAGGAGTTAATAAATATGCTGGATTTTGTACTGATTTGACCACATCTGGAATGCAGAATTCAGCACTACATTTTAAGGGAGAAATTTAAAAAGTGAAGTGTTTATAGAATGGTCTCTATACTATAAGGAATGTTTTAAGGAATTCAATTAGTTTAACCTATAGAAGTATCATAAAATATATTATTAGAGGCACATATGACAAGAAAAGGAGGTAGGCTAAATTATATAGTAAGAATGAAGGAAAACAGATGAATAGCACAAGTGCAACTTTGGAATGATCAAGAAGAACATAAAAAGAATTCCTATGGGATTATTTATGGAAAGACAGATATGAGAATTTCACAGGAGTTTTGGCAATCTGTACTGACAGAAGAAATACCCACAAGCAGTGAAAAAATATAACCAAGTTATTCAAGTTAATGTCCACATGATTGTGTCTATTTCATTGTTAGTAATGGCCCAAAGAAACTCTAAAAATCCATCCTTCTATTAGGTCACACAATTTATGGAAAATGGCCAAATGCCTGGGATGAATTAAAGATTTTAGACAAACTTTTGTCATATGTTTATTTGAGTGGCTTTAAAGGTTGAGCCACCCATCAATTTCAGACCTCCCATGCAAAGAGAAATTCTTTGCAATGGAAGCATAAATTTTAATTTTGCTATGACAGACTTTGGAAATTTTTTACACAGATGAAGCTGCCTAAATAAGTAAGGGGCAAAAGGATGACTATTAAAAGAAATTCTGCATCATCTGGAAATATTTGAAAGCACATTTTTCTGTTGATTTACATAATTTAAAAGTCTCAGTATTCTGATATTATTTAATTACTGGAATGTAGGAAAAAAATTAAACAAACATTAGGTCAAGAGGTAGTAAAGAGGAAAAATACAACAGAATATTAAAAATGGTTCACTGCCCAATTCTTAGAGAAAAAAAAAGATAAAATATTAACACAAGATGGCACAAATAAATCAGAAATTTATCTCATATCTTAAAATCACAAGTGCCACTATTCATTTTTTCATCCAAGGGAAGGAAAGATATGTTGGCTAATCCCAAAACAGAAAATTATACAATTGGCAGAGAAGAAAAAAAAAATGAGAGTCCTAAAATTTTTCATTACCACAAAGGTCAATTTAAATGTCCATGAAAGCTGGCATATGCCAACAATCTTGAAGTTGCCATTTGGGGGGGAAAATCAGGAAGCAGTTTTCAGAAAGAGGCAAAAGGTAACATTTAAATATCATTTTCAGAGCACTAAAGCTGATCAGGGAGGTAGGGGAAAGCATCATAATCAGTGCACACTAATTAATATGAAGTTCAGTTGGAAATGGGAAATTCCATATTATGTATGACTAAAGTGTCAGTTTCTTCTTTTATGGCCTCATTGTGCTCTCACTGAAGGAGGCAGAAAGTTTAGTGACTAAGGAAACAAATGATCTAATGAATAACAGTGGAGAATATGATTCAAACGAGCCACTGGTAGTAAATACTGACACACAAGCATGTTATTTCTTTAATTCTTTGCCAAGAGCAATACTTTTAAATGACAAAGAACCATTTGTCTAGATAAGTTATTAAAAGACTCAAATTCAAAAAGAAATTAAAATTTTAAAAGTAATTTAGATCAAATTTAATGTATAGAATAAATTGAACTGAAAGACTTATTACAAAAAAAAATTTAGTCTCAGCAAGTATCAAAAAGGACTAGAATATAATTTGAGAGAAAGTTAATATACCAGGGAAACTAGTTTGGCTCTGTGGATAGAAGGCCAAGCCTGAAGTCTGGAAGACTCATCTTCCTCAGTTGAAATTTTGTTCTCAGATGTTTACTAGCTCTATGACCTTACGTAAATCACTTAATCCTGTTTATTAGTTTCCTCCATAAAATAAGCTGGAGAAGAAAATGTCAAAACACTCTAATACTTTTGCCAATAAAACTCCATACAATTGAACAAGTAAGGATATATAATAGCTAATTTGTCTTTTTGTGTTCAATAACAAAAAGAGAACTAATTGACTTACATGACTTCTTTTCCTGTGTTAGTAGGTTTTATCAGTTTTAAAGTGTGCTTGAATAATTCCAGCTTACCACCATATAAGTCATGCTATTTCATTTCTTGTTATTAGGAAGTTATTTCTTAAAGTAAGCTGAAAAGTATGGCTCTATATAATGTTTTGAAATTTAATTTATTTTTTTTCAATTAATTAATAAATATCTATTTTTTCCCCTTACCACCTCCCTCCACTGGAAAATAAAAATAAATCATCATAAGAAATATTCATAGTCAAGTAAAACAAATATTATACTATGCCCACAAATTTAGTTCTTATTCTGCATCTTGAATCCATCATCTCTCTGTTGTGAGATGGGTATCACAGACCAAAAAAATTCTGGTAATTTATTTCATGGGTCAGAGATCTTAAGTCTTTTAAAGTTGTCTGTCTTTATGATGTTGTTATTGTATAAATTTTTCTCTTGGTTTTCATTTTACTTCGAATCAGTTTATAATATATTTCCCCTGAAATAATGCAACCAATCTGATAATAGATCTCTC